>NC_056748.1:1015092135-1015119635 GCF_019279795.1 Protopterus annectens | reverse complement strand
TTGGCCTGACACAACATAATTAGGAATAGTCTGCTTAGCCAGGACTTTGATACTGCCTGAACATGATAGAAATATGTAATGATTCTTGCTTGCAAAACAGAGAACTTGAAGCATATTTTTCATCCTTTAGGGAATGTCTGACAATAAGTAACTGAAATACATTACTGTAGCTACTGTTTTTGCATTTATTCATTCACTTGATCACAGTTATCCATCTGAGGTGTACACAATAAAGTGGCAGCAATTAGAAGGCATGAAGGCAATCTGTGCATGAAACTTATTGATATACTAAACAGACATGTAACATAAAATGGTTTCATGAACAGCTTTAGGTGACAAAACTCATAAACGTCTCAGTGGAAGAGAGTATGACAGAGCAATAATTGGTGTCTTCCCCAAATTTAGTCAACTTATTTGTCTAACTCCAAACTCTGAACCAAAACAAAATAACTGAAACTTCAAGGAACAAGACTTGGAGGTACCACGTACAACTGTCCAACGGATCTTTACTGTACACAATGCAATTTTTAAGTGCTTTCATCTCAAGCCCCAGGAATTCTTCAGAACATTTAACCACCCCCCCCCAATATGCTATTTAAAACATTAAACCAGATCACATGATCATCTACAATGAATCAAAATTTGCACATCAAAAAAAGGTGAATGAATAAAAAATCATGCAACTCCAAAAGTAATGTTAAGCTAAAAAACATTGGGAAAATGTCATTAAGACTCTTTCTCCCTTTAACAGCACTTAATATAGCCACTAAATAGTTAATAAGTATTCAAAAATACACAGTTTTAAAAGACGGGGATGGATTAGAATAATTCACATTCAGTACCCTACAGTCTCAACCAAAATGCTTAAATTAAAATCACAGCACTACAATTTGTAAGCTCTAAGTTTTAGGACACTAATACTAGACAACATCCCCCTCAGACTGGGATGGTTGTGGGTATACAATTTAATATGATACATTAATTCAAAATATTCATCCAGGTCATTTCATGCACCCCCTCCCCCATCCCTGGGGGTTTCTAGTCACATTGTCCAGTCCAAAAAATAATGCCCAAGTAGTTTATCAGGCTTAAAGAGCGCATTGTTGTTCTGATGTGAAATATTATATAGGTGTTCATAAGTGCATGGGTCAAGTTTTCTCACTGTCTTTCCCACAGGGTTAGGTAAGTAACTCCTCTTATATTACAATTATAGTTAATTTTAGCCCTAATAGTAGTTTTATTTACCTTAAGTTTATCACAAACCATCAGATGCAGGTACAGCAAACAACTACCCCACTTAAACGTACCTCTTCTTCCCTAAGGGATCCATTCACCCAAATGGTCAACCTTTTCAAGAAAAATGCTTTTATAGTTCTTTCTCTCTTAGAAACTACATGAGACTTTGGGCCTAAAATATCACTGATTTCCTCAGTGGGAAAAAAAAAGTCACCCGTTTTTATCAACTATTTTACTAATGACCTCACTATCAATACTAAAGGGCAATACCAAAGACTGAGTACAATCCTTTTTAGTAGCCATATCATTATTAAAGGATGAAATATCCCCGTACATTAACAGTGGTCTATAGATCCCCTTTTTTGTCACTTTGTGATATATATCCATAATTAAGTTGGTAGGATAGTAACTGGTAACAAATATCTCAATCAACTTATTACCCTACCAAAAATAAATTAAATTCTGAAACCATTCTGGATGAATGCACAAATTTGCCCTTCACAATTGCCTTCTTTTGGTAAATGGGATGCCGACTAGTATAGTATACTACTGCATTTGAATACATGGGTTTCCTATAAATATTAGACACTGAGCTACCGCGTTTATATCATGCTATCGAAAGATGAAAATAGCGAATGCTATTTCATCGAACCTAAAATATCTAAACCACATAATATCAAACATTCAGAACAGGGAATTTTTTCCTTGGGAAAAAATTTGCTATTCCAAAACACATGCACACAACACAAACACACCTAAAAAACATCAATCCACACAAATACACTTATTTTCCTACAACTAACCCTACACTAAACTGTACATACACTACTATCATTCCACTTACCTTAACCCTAACCCTAAGGTCCGTCACTATCGCACACTCACCTAACCCGTGCCCTAACCCTAACTCACTTAACCCACCCCTAACCCTAATTCACCTAACCCGCGCCCTAACCCTAACTCACCTAACCCGCACCCTAACCCTAACTCACCTAACCCACACCCTAACCCCAATGACCACACAATCGCACACTTACCTGAACCCGACCTGTAACTTTCCACCACAGCGCTGAAAATAGCGAAGCCACAGAACCGGCCAATCAAATTCTTTCCCTAGGAAAGAATTTGTTCTGCAGTTTCGCTATTTTTAGCGTTCGCTCAAAATGGGTCGATATTAGAACATTTGAAGTTTTAAAACTTTGATGTTTTGATATAGACCCAAGCTACCACCATTCTCATTCTTGAAAATATCAACATCCAAATAGTTGATTCTGTCCTTATATATGTAATGAGTAAATTTCAAAAAATGAGGTTGTAGAATTAATATAACCCTCAAACAATTCCAATCTGCTATGTGTATCATTCCACATTATAAAAATATTTTCCAAAAACTGGTGTACAATGACCAAGAATCCCTAAACTCACTTTCTAAAATATTTTTTTCTCCCATTGTAAAATAATAATGTTCACAAATAAGGGGACACAAACTGCCCCCATTGCTATTCCTTTTTGCTGTAAGTAGTATTGTCCCTCAAAATAAATATAATTATTTTTCAAAACTAACTTCATCACATTTATTAAAATGTTGATTTCATTTTGAATTAAAGTGATGGATTCAACTGCAAATTCATTAAACCAAATAAGCCCTCATCAGGAGGATTATCACTAAATAAATCCACTCCATCAATGGTAGTAAAAATAGCTTTTTGAGTCTACTGTACTCCCTTTATCTTACTTAAAAAATCCCAGGAGTCTTTAACTAAATGTAAAAGGGTTCTAAGGTATGCTTCAATTTGATGTCAATATATTTTGCCAGTGGATGCATGCGTTTCCAAATTGTCCATAGCTCGCTGATTATATTTCATAAGAACCTCCATTTATTCACAACCCTGCTGATCAAATAATGCCACACGTTTTTTTTTTTTTTGTGCAAATCAGAATTCTCAAAAAATCCAGTGGGATACTTGCAATAACATACATCTTTGGGCACCTGTTTCACCTTAATCAATTCTAAAAAATAAATGTTCTCAAGTTGAAGTTTCTAATATCAAAATGAAATCAATATTTTATCTGTTTTTATGGAGTTAGTTCTGAAAAATAATTATATTTATTTTGAGTGACAATGATAGAGCAAAAATGAATAGCAATGGGAGGCAGCTTGTGATCTACTTTTTGCAAAAACTATGTTACAATGGAAGAAAAAAAATATTATAGAAAGTGAGTTTAGAGATTCTTGCTCATTGTACACCTGGTCTTTGCATGACAGTTTTATAATGTGGAATGATACATTCAACAGATTGGAACCATTTTTGTTTATAGTAATTCTACAACCTCTTTTTGAAATTTACTCATGACAAACTGCGGTGGTGGTGCTGCGGTAGCATTGTCGCCTCACAGTAAGACGTTGTCCTCTTCGATTCTCAGCTAAAGCATCTTCTGTGTGGAGACATGCGTGAATGGGCATACCTTCGTTGAAGGTTGTGCATCAGAGCTGGCAACTCGATGCATAAAAATCTACTGCCAATCATTAGCGGACCGGAGTTCCGCTGTGGCGACCCCTAACCGGGAAAAGCCGAAAGGTACAACAACATATGCAATGGCAGAATCAGTCATTTGGAAGTTGAATTTTAAGAGTGAGAGCAGGTGTAACTTAGTGTCTAATATTTATAGGAAACACATGCACTTAGATGCAATATTGCACAATATTAGTTGGCATCCCATTTACCAGAAGAATGCGATTGTGAATATTTTTCCAGCAAAATAAATTTACTTGCAATTAGTTGTCTTAGATGTTTGTTACCAGGGGTTATCTTATCAACTTAATTATGGATATGTATCACAAAGTGACAAAGAGATGGAAAAGTTTATCTATAAACCATTGTTAATGTATGGGGAAATTTCATCCCTTAATAATGATATGGTTACTAAAAAGGATTTTACTTGGCCTTTGGTACTGCCCTTTAGTATTGATAGTGAGGTTATTAGACATAGTTGATAAAAAGTGGGTAATTTTTTTTTCAATCATTGAGTAAATTAGCAATATTTTAGGCCCAAAACATCATGTAGTATATAGGAGAGCAAGAACTATAAAAGCATTTCTAGAAGAGGGTGACCATTTGGGTGAATGGATCCCTAAGGCAAAAAGATGTATGTTCAAGTGCAGTAGTTGTTTACAGTACCAGCGTTTGATGGTTGAGATAATTCCCCTTTCTATAAGCTGATGTTTTTGCATAGTGTCATGTGTTCGATTACAGCTGTATTTCAAATTATTATTTAATGACATTTTCGATTCCTGTCAAATGGCAACTGAAGACAACTGCATTTATCTCCATTGTCAAATTTGCCCATGTTTTTATCTGGGAAAAACAGTGAAAATATTTAAAGAGCATTTATGACCACTTATATGATATTTTGCAACAGAGCAACAACAATGCGCTGTTTAAGCACATTGATTAACTATATGGTCATTTTTTTTTTTTTGAACTGGAGAAGGTGGCTAGAAGCCATGGAGGGTCGGGGGGGGGGGCATGGAATAACTTGGCTGAGTATATTGAATTAATGTAGCATATTAAATTGAATGCCCACAATCATCCCAGTTTGAATGGGATGTTATCTGTTATTAGTGTCCTGAAACTTACATTTTAGAAACTGAAGTGGTGTGTTATTAAGTTAGGTATTTTGCTGAAGATCGTTGGGTATTGTGAATTATTCTGTTCCATCCCTATCTTTTAAAATTGAGTATTTTGAATACTTAAACTATTTAATAGATATATTAAGAGCTGTTAAAGGGAGAAAGTTTTACTAATGTTTTCCAGTGTTTTTTAGCTTAACATTACTTTTGGAGTGACAGGATTTTTATTCATTCTTCTTTTTTTTAGTGTGTGAATTTTTATTGGTTGTAGATAATCATGTGAACTGGTGTAATGTTTTAAATACTTGCTAATTGGGGGGGGGGTAGATGTTATGAAGAAGTCCAGAGGCTCAGGAAGAAAGTGCTTAACTTTTGCATTGCTTACAATAAAGAAACTTTGGATAGCTTTATGTGGTACCTCTGAGTTTGGTTTCTTAAAGTTACTTGTCTAATACTGCTAGGGTGATCCCTAGTTTAAACATAGGAATATCTTCCAGTGCATGGACTGCCACAGTCATAATGTAAATTCAGAAAAAAGATAGTTTTGTTAAGCACCTTTCTGCATGGTTAAGCCTTAATCTTTTGCTGAAGTAGCAGTCAATGGAGGTCACTGCAAACCAGCACTAAGAAGCTAAAATAGCCTCAAAAGCTAAAATAAACTTCTGTGTCATACACATAAAGTATTACAGAGCAAAATGTCTGATGGGTTTTTAAGCATTAGAGGGACACAACTTCTAGCTTCTGTCTTTGGCGTTGTGATAGTTCTCACAACTTTCCAAATTGTAAATCATTTCATAATCCTACATGTTTTTCAGTAAATGGTAGTACAGAAAGCATAATAAAGCTGCATGCCATACAAAGAATTATGTTCAGATCTCCCTGATTATATCTACTTTTTATGTGCTTGATGTGAATGTCTAGACTCTCCTCTTGAATTTTGCTTCACTCAGCTCTTGAGATGGATTTCTTGACATCCATGTCCCATTGTGATGAGAGATCTAATCATAATCCTCTTTCTTGCAGAAAGTAGAAAAGAAGGAGCTGGAGGGAAAGTGTGTATAAATATCTGGGAATGAACAATGGGAAACAGTCTTTATAAATGGTTTACTTCATAGGCTTATAGATTAGTACTAGGATAACCGCCCCTAGGGGCCATTTTAAGTTTGGCCAATTACCTCATGTGAGAATCCAACCCTGTACCTTGTGTTTGGAAGGTAAACACCTTAACCATTATGCCAACCTTCCATATACCACTCAGCAGTACATTTTTATTTCCCAGATGAAAGAAGTTGGGCTAGTCATAATTTGTTGAGTATAGAGTCATGGTAGTCAAATTTGTGTTGTAACACAGAAAGATCAGTGTCACAGGCAAGGCTGTAAACCTCAGCACCAAACTGGGAATCTTGAAATACAAACCATGCAAATGTTGCCATGCCAAAAACAAGATGATGTTCATTGAAAAATTCAGAATCATTGTTTTCTATGTGGGCTTTAGACCCCACACTTTTTCATAAAAGGGGCTACATTCCCTAACGTTTTCCCACCACCTTCTTAATTGCAATCAGTTATGTGGTTGCACCTCTAGGTAAAAGGGCTTATTCCATGCAACATCCCCACCTCCACCACCTTTCCATCTGGTTTTGCATCTGTGAGTGCTGACAGACCTCCAAACCTCTGGCCAAATGGATTCAGTTTAAACTTATTACACTTAAGTAGCAACATTACATATTTGTCTCCGGTGAGAGCATGAATTGGCAGCCTGTATTACATGGCAATGACCTGCTCCCTCTCGGTTACTGTATCACAGTATTGTACAGTTTTGCTTAAGAACTCATTATAATACCTGTGACATCAGTTCTGTGAATCTAGAAATCAAACTGCCTCTTCAGGCCATTATCATTTGGCGTGACAGAACTAAGCAACATTAGCTCTGGGATGAATTGTAATAGTCTGGAATGACAACACTGGAATCTGAAATCTTAACAGCCACAATCTGCAGAGCTATGAGAAAATCAAAAGGTACAATATCCAGTTAAAAAGAGAGCTTCTCCAATAGAGGGAGAATGTTAGGATACTGTGGAATATATGGAAAATACAACGGCTTTCATCTTTGACGTTATCTTGAGGAAAATGGGAGTAAGAGAGTGTGGTTCACGGAAGACTCCAGTTTTAGGAGGAGTTGGAAGGGATAAGCGAGGGAGAGAGAAGGTAATTATTCATAGTATCTTACAATATGTCAGTAAGGGTTGAGTTGGTTTTGACTGTTTGCTCACTAAAGATGAGATACATATTTGAACACTTGCTGCTACTAGGGTGTCTGTTTAAGACACTTTAAAAAATTACTTTATTTTTATCCTGGGATTTTTAAGGATGTCAACAGAAAAGTTTACAATTTATTTAAAAGCCAATCCAGCTTCAATGGAAAGTAAATTAAAGGATGAAGTATACCCTAATACTTATACAAGCAGTGCATATCTCCCTCTTTGGTTTTGAGCCCTGTTCTTGAAAGTCTGTAATCATGGTTCACACTCTCTGGCTCGGTCCTGAAAGAATTGGGGGAGAGGCTGGATTGCAGTTAAGAGTTTGTAGCAGTTTCAGTCAGTTATGCTAAGATGAGTGAAGGCCTTCAGTAGTGTAGCCAGTTGTGATCGATTACTGCTCTTTCCTCCAACTTCCCTCTTTACTTCCTGTCACAGTGGTTTTGGAGAACGAATGTTCACTGCCATACTGATACTGCCTGGTCACACTACCAGCAAACAGTGACTCACTAGCAAGGTCAGAGTGAGCCACCATTTGTCCAAGGTGAAGTCAGGTTAGACTTCAGGTGTGAAAAGGATGAGGGCAGAGTTGTGTGTAGGAAAGGCCAGATGGGGCAAGAAGGTCAAGGAAGGGAGGGATGTCCAGTGAGAAATGGTAAAAGGCCAGAGCTGGAGCAGTTTGGCTTTTTCATCACTGTGTTTACTGGATGGCTGCTACTGGTAGTGGCAAGGCACTCCTACTGAACCAAGTCTAATGTGATGGTCAAACTGAGTAGTGTGGGTGCGGTCTGGTGCAGTGACGACAGATAATTGCAATAGGCAGGGTGCAATATATGTTGCATTGTTGTATTGCATTATTGTTTTCGACAGTGTGTATGAAGAGCCGTACCCAGTCTTGCACAAACACATAAGCTGACCCCTTCTGTCCGATTCTACCATTTTGACCTATGCCACTAATATCCTAAACTTTAATGTGAGTAGAAGCTGCTTTATTATCAGTATGTGTGTCACGTCTGAAGCCAGAAGCTGATCAGCTAGAGTAATCCCTCTCTTTGTTTATTTTTACTTATATGTTCTCATTAAAATTAGAAATAGGTGCATTCTTGTGTAGAACGAGAAGGCAGGTTTCTGCTTTGTGTTAGAATTACTTTCCCAGGCTTGCAGAGAGAACTGTTGCTAGGTTGCACAACCACCTTAGCCAAGGATTTTCAGATATGGCCCTTAATAACGACACAAAAGAAAAACTTTTACTGGTGTTTTGAGGCAACTAGATCTGATAACAATGTAGAAGCTGAGACACTCAAGGTCAGATCATATCAAGCTTACTGAATTAGTGGGTGACCACCAGCAATTCACTTATCCCCTGCCTCAAGTTCTTCTTCCAACCACTGCATGCAAATATACTAAAATATCCAAAGGCAGCAACATATGAAAAAGTTTTGCACGCTGTCAGGTTGAGACAAAAAGTTAAGTTCCAGATGCAAAGTAAATAAATAACTTGTAAAATATTAACATTGCTGTCATAATAAACAATTACAGCCTTTTTTTTCTTCAATAAGATATTGGAATGTATAACATATGTATTTTAGTGGGAAAAATATGAGTTAAGAACCATTGCTAAGTGCTTTTCGTTTAATGTACACAGCTCACTCCTGAGATGTCAAGTTTGTGTTTTGCTCAGACATGATTAATATGTATTTCCTTTTGTAACATTTTTGCTTTTGTGTGTGGGATAAACTGATGCAGCTGAAACCATCGTTTTTTTATAAGAATAGTGCAGTTTGTTATATGCAAGTGCAAATAAAGTTTGTTTAGTTATATACAGCCAGTAACTTTAGTTCAATCTTGCACTGCTGAGAAACCATCTCTGGTAGTATCTCTTTCTCTGACTTCCTTTTAGTAGGAATAGTTTCCAGCTCCTTCTTCAAGGTTGTTTTGTACTTTGGTTTATTTTCCATCCTAGAGTTGCTCCTCTAGACATCTAGTCCCCTCCACCAAGGGCAAGCACTCTGTATCTGGGCTTTGTCTCACCCATCTTTTTATATTATCTCCAAATGCTTTACTCAGTAAACCTTTTCTTGCCAATACAAATTAACAATGCTCTATTGTTAAATTAATATATACAGCTGAATAAAGTGCATTCTATATTTAAAGAAAACACTTTACACATTTTAGGTCACAAACATTGTTTACACAATTGTTTACTCATTTTTGGGTTCTAAAACTTATGCACACCACTATTAACATAATTTTGGTTATTATACTCTTTGGTGAGAACCACAGTATTGTACAAGTGTGTGTGTGTGTGTGTGTATGTATGTATATGTAGATATATATTATATATGTTATTTAAAACATCAAACTGCAAGTGACCGAGCACAACTTCTTGATCACTAACCGATAAAAAAAAAAAAAGTGGTTTTGTAGGCAGGCAACCCCCCCCCCCAACACTCCCACATTCCATGCTAATTATATATATCAACACCAAGATCCTACTACAGTGGAGAAAGGGCAAATCTCCTATTCTTACATTACTCAAACCACACACAGAAAAATAGTCAATAATATGTGAGTAGCTGATTTTTAATCAAGAAAAAAACAAAACAAAATTCACAGCAGCTTCCAAATAAAACTTGTGGATTATATGATTTTTAATCAGCTGCACCAGCTTTTTCTTTTTGTCACAAAGAGCTCTTGATCACATGTATGTAAACTGTGTGTGTGTGTGTGTGTGTGTGTGTGTGTGCGTATATATACATATATATATATATATATATATATATATATAGATACATATAGGAGCACTACAGAATCCTGAAAGTTCAAAATCCTGAAAACCCAAAATACTAAAAACACACAGGATACCAACACTTACTATATTCCAGCACAAGTACATACAGAAACAAATAAAACACAAACCATATTACTCTTCTCCAAGTATAAGCAGGTGGGCAAGCCCCCCTGCACCCCCACACCCCCTGCTACTTAAATATATCAACTCCAAGATTGCACTTAGTGTACTGAAGTGCAATCTCGGAGTTGTTATATTTAAGTAGCAAGGTGTGTGGGGAGCTACATGGAGAGTGCAGGGGGGCTTGCCCCCCTGCGTATAGTTGAAGGGTAATATGTTTCTGTATGTACTTGTGCAGGAATATAGTAAGTGTTGGTATCCTGTATGTTTTCAGGATTTTGGGCTTTCAGGATTATGTAGTGCTGATATATATATATATATATATATATATATATATATATATATATATATATATATATATATATATATATATATGCATTTCTATGGCTAGAGAAGTGTCAGTACATCACTATCACAAAAATCACAACTCCCTGCACCTCTTGCCCTTGCAAGTATGAATATTTTTTTCCTGGAGGTTACTTAACCTTTAGGGGTAAGAGAATGAGTGCTCTGTTATCCATAGGGTTTCGCAACCTAACAATATCATGGCAAACTTTGAAGTTAGTGCACATCAAAGTTTTTATCATGATGTCAAACCATATGATTATTATGTCATCCAACAAATAATATCCTGCTTATATAAACATGCACATATGCATGTGCTTGTCCATTTCATGTTTTTAAAATGCTTTGTCACACTTTAATGGAACACAATAGCATCCGGTGAGTTAAATGTCATAATGCATCTTGCCTTAGTCCTTTCTTATTTGTTTGGGCTATTTTATTAAAAAAAAGCTTTATAAACTTTTTACTGAAAGCATGGCCCAACTAAATTGTATTTCCTCCAGTGATGTCATGTCAGACAGGGGTTCAAAAAGTGTAATGCATGAGTCTCTGCACATGCACAGCATGTATCCATTAATGTCTATGGACATGTTTCCCATTTTCCCTGAGATAAAGTCATTGAGGTCAAAAGCCATCTTTAATTTTCAGTGGCATAAGTGCAAGGAAAACAAATCTTATGAGGGACATTTTTAAGTGAAAAGTAACCTGAAATCTTTCACTGATGGGGCAAAAATGTTAATTGAGGGTCTATACACCACAAAGATGTTGCGAAAAGAAAGTCACTCAAATGAGACAAAACAGTTTAAGCAAAGCTTTGCTACCATTTCCAAGCTAAATTTCTGTTTAATTAACTCAGAGAAAGCAAGAAATTTTATTTTTTTTAATATTGCTTATTGACAGTGGTAGTGACAGGACACAGAACATTTAACTGTCATGCATAGCTTTTGCTACTGCTTACATGCTTGCTTGTGAAATGTCACATTGCTGTAGAACCCGGTATTTAAACACAAGCTCCACCTATTTCATGCAAATGCAGTAGTTCCTTGATTAAGGTTCTCTTTAACAGGTGTGTAGTGATTTGCAGAGTTTGTTAGATGGGAGGTAGACTGCATGATTTACAAACTTTTAATAAATGAAATTTAAACCTGAACATTCTTATTTTTTAATGATATTTATTTTGTGCCATGCCATAATTTCTTGCAGAACACTGTCAGACTGCTCCATTTTCATGGTTTTCAAATACTGTTTACATACTGTGCTATGGAGTGCATGCCCATTTTTCATGTAAAATTAGAAGGAAGTCACATAGTGATAGCAGGCTTCAGCTGTGTTGAATGGACTCTTAGAGAAAAAAAACTTACATTTCCACAGCTTAAGATCACCTTTGCTTGATGTATTTTCCTGCAGTCTCTTCATATTATTTTGTGGCTGTTCTCCTCCTGATTAGATTCCAGGTATTGCAGGCTGATGAAAAATATTCCAAACAATATATTACATTACATTACATCATTATCCTCGAGGGTATGTCTGTCTCTGTGCATTTGTGAATGTCGTGTCTCTGTACCCAAAGTAATTAATTTATTTGACATTGTGCATGTGAACTAGATGGAGTTAAGAGTGATATTTGTTTTATTTTTCTAAGCTGAAACTTGCAGGATTAAATCTATTAATTTAATGGTTATACGTTTGGAGGAGGATGAACTTTGATTTATAAAACCAGAAAGTACCATGAAAAATATAACTGATAGAGAATATTGAAGATGCAGCTAGCTTACATCTATGAAGAATAAAGTGAAGGGAATTCTAAAGGAGCTGAGTTCAGCTTCGGGAGGGCATGTGACAGGAAGGCAGAGTATCCTGAACTAAGGCTAGAATAAAAAAAATGTCTAGAAGGTAGGTGATGGTAGATGTTTGCAAAATGGTGATAGTCTGTGCACTTACATGAAGAGTTTGAGGAAAAAAACTCAAATTACTGTCTCAAACCTCTTGGGTTATCACTACTTGGGGATAAAAAATAATTACTGCTCTTGTTCTGGCCACTGTCCTCAAAATCTCTAGTTTTAGACCTATCATTTGCACACCATATTTTCTGCTATGTAGTGCACAGAGTACTGCAAGTATGTTAAACAAAAACAAAAAAGGAAAAAGACATGCCTAGTAAACACCATTCAAACATCAGAAACATGTTTAAGAAACTTTTCTTAATTCTCCCTAAGTACTGTTAAGATTCAATTTTGTAATAGTGGTTAACAGTAAACTGAATTAACTGGGAAAGAACAATGGAATAACTTAAAACATCTATGAAAACTGTTAGATAGGTTCATATGTAAGTAATAGGCTACGTACCTGCCATTGTGGGCCATTTTAGCCTAGCTGGTTTCACTTTTGGTGCTTGAATTCATTCAGTGTTAGATTGGCCTTATCCATCCCATTGTCAATAACTGTATATTAGCCCTAGTGAGAATAGCGGGGATCAAACCACAGAAAATTTGAGGGGACCCATGCATGATACTTAAAATACATAACTGTGCCACACTTGCAAACAAAAAGTATAACAGAACAAAGTGTCTAATAGCTTTTAAATATGTTTGTACTTTAGAGGGACATTTCATTTCTGCCTGCTGTTTAGATGCACTAAGTATTTTAACACTCATACACTTTCCTATCCAGTAAATTATAGTATTTAAAGAAGATAAAGCTTCATACACTGCAAAGAATTAACTTTAGGCTCACTAATTACAACATTTATTTTCCGTACTTGACATTGGTGCCAGTATTCATCACATGAGCTTCACTCTCACGGTGAATTTCCTGGTATCTATATGTTAAAACTTGAGACATTCATTAATATCAGAGTCTCAGTCATAATCCTTTATGCCATCTAGCCTTCTAAAAGAATAGACGTCCTGTATGTCCATAACAGAAGGTGCCAAATGAGAGGAACATTTATTTCCCAGAGAGAAGGAGTGCTGGAGTGCTATGTGAGTCAGGCAGTTCTCCAAAATCAAACTCTCTGTTTTTCTGATCAGATCACAGTAAAAGTATTTCTTCTGAAGACTTTATTTACTTTGAAATGGTTAAAGCCATCAATCTAGGATTTTGTCTGAAGTCTGGTAGTCTTAAAGTTTGTCTGAAATGTGTATGAGGTCAGAGAAGGTGGATAGCTGCAGCTCACAGATACTCCTTGGAATGGGCAACATACTAGTGAGGAGGGATGTTCTTAGTCTAAATTGAAAGAAGAAATTAATCCTTTATGTTCTGAATTAACCACATATTCCAGTGCATTTCATTTAAAAAATTTTTTTGACAGATACTAATGACAAATTTAAGAATTTTGAGAGAGAATTGGTTGAAAGAAAGAAAAACAAATTTAAAAGAGATGTCCATGATTATAACGGGTCTATATTAGATCACCGAATGCTTAAAAAAGTGAACGGTGATTAATCGACCATATGTAAGCAAAAACTTACAATTTTGAACTGTCAGAACAGCGATTTTTTTTCCCTAGGGAAATAAATCGCTGTTCCAACAACAAAAATAAATAAATAAATAAATAAATAAATAAAACACTTTAAACATTACATTAAGTGGGGGGGGCTGTGCCCCCCACACCCCCCTACTTAAATATACCAACTCGAGACTGCACTACAGTGCCGAAAACGGCAAAGTAATGAAGCGGCCAATTAAACTCATTCCCAAGGAAAGAATTTGCTTAAAAGCCGCTTCGATATTTTGCCATTTCAGGCTTTTGAGTTCGACCAAGATGCATTTGAAAGAATGCATCTTCGGTCTTCTAATAGGGAACCATTATAACAATGGTAGAGCCTTCATTTGGAAAGTCAATCAACAGAAACAAAAGCCAGATGGCCAATCAGGATGTTGCAGTACTCGTAGGAGTCCTTACAGGATTTACTTTGCATCTTCAGAGGGGACTGGGCTGTCTAGTGAATAGGAAGGAGATGAAATGGCTTTTCCCCTTCTTCCTCGAGCTCAGGACAATACAGCACAACAGCAAAGATTTGGGAATGTACAAAATCATGGTAAGCTTACCTTTCCAAATGACAGGAAGAGGGAGAGAGGCAATAATGAATTCGGTTATCCAGCCAATCCAGGGAGACCCTTTCAACCAAACTACAAACTAAGTAAATGGCAGTGACTATATGAACTTTTTTCTTGCTCTATTGGTGAGGACACTGTTACATACTTTATTATTAACGTAGCTGTTTTTTCTTTGAGTAATGAACAAATAGCAATTGTCAACATGGGGTTGAAGTTTATACCTACTACTTTATCTTACTTATATGTTTTGAAATGTGAGATACTTTGTTTGGTAAGTAAATTCCATTTATTACATTTTTTAAGGATAGTGAAAACTTGTTTGATGCCTCTAGTGATTTTAATTGTGTTAGTGACGATAGTTGTGATGACAGTTTTTACTCGTGTGTCTGAGTTGTGGGGGGGGGGTGAATCTGAAGTAAATGCATACTGCGTCTTTAAAACAGATAATATTAAGTATTGCAGTTCCTTTTTGCCTCCTTTTAATAATGATGGAGTCCAGCATTTTTTAGGTATGCTTAACTTTACTGTAGCAAAACTATATAGGGAATTTATGAGTAGTAAACATTTAATTTGTTATCAGTTAACTAAAATGAATGGAGAGCTTTAAAGAACTTGTGTGCTCAACATGAATTAATTGTTAAACCTGCTGACAAGGGCAGCAAGATTGTGATTATGCACTATATGCAATATTTAAAATGTGTATGGAGCATTTAAATGATAGGAATGTACATGAAGTTTCATTACATGTATATGTAGAGTCAGTGAAACAGTATGAATTATTACTGTGTAAGGGACATAGATCAGGATAGCTTTCTAAGGAAGCTGTAGAAAATAGATCAGCAGTTAAAGGATGCAGTACGGCCAGATTTTATTGTTTGCCAAAAATTCACAAAAGTTGTAATAATCCCCCAGGTCGACCAATTGTCTCAGCTTGTACATACTTTTTGCACAATATGTTACTTCATGAGTTTCTTCATCCTTTCGTTGCTAAATTGCCATCATATTTCAGGGACATCCTTGATTTTTGGTCAAAACTTAAGGATTTAAGGTGGACAACCCGCATGTACTGGTTAACTTTAGATGTGAAGAGCCTTTATATTAATATTAAACATGTACATAGGATTCAAGCTCTGCAATATTTTTTGGGGAAAGTCCACTTAATCGTTTTGTCATTGAATTGTTGCAATTTAGTTTAACTAATATTTTTTTTGAATTTAGTAAAGTCTTTCACCGTCACCTGCAGGGTACAACCATGGGGGCACCGTTTGCCCCATGTATGCTAATTTGTTAATAGGACTGTTTAAAAAATATGCTTGCAAATATTTTCAGTTTCAATGTTGTTGTTGTTGTTGTTGTGTCTTTCGACTTTTCCGGTTAGGGGTTACCACAGCGGAACTTCGGTCTGCTAATGATTGGCAGTAGATTTTTACATGCCAAATTGCCAGCTCTGACGCATAACCTTCAACGAAGGTACGCCCATTCACGCATGTCTCCACATATAAGACGCTCTAGCTGAGAATCGAACAGGACAACGGCTTACTGTGAGGTGAATAATTTTGTAATATATTATTTCCATTATATTGATGATTTGATTTTTGTTTGTCAAGGTGGCCAAGACCAGATCTCTGATTTTGTTAGAGATCAAGGGAAAAATAGAGTTGGTCTGTCTTTTGATGAACCAAAGTGGGGAAATAACGTTGTATAGTTGGATGTAAAACTAAAAGGGCATGGCAGTGGAGAAGTTCTAACTTCTATACTTAGAAAGTATGAAAACGGTGGGCAATTTTTGCATGGTACGAGTTATCACCCCCTCCCATTTACAGTAATTTCCCCTTATGGAGAATTTTTATGGTCGGGTGAATTCGATTTTATGAAAGAAATTAGGTTTATTGCTGAAATGTTTCTCTCTAGGGGTATGAAAAGTCTATTGTAGAGAATTTCTTACTTCGAGTTAAGGGGGAAACTGTTAATAATCTGGCCACTAGATTAGCATTTCATGCCCAAGAAAAAAATAGAAAAAAATAGAAAACGTACTGTATCTTCCTTTTAATAGACAGAACATTTATTTTGTTTCTACTGGAATTTTTTGTTGCAGCATTATGATTTTTCTGCCCTCTTATATCCTTTTCTTATACATCTTATAAAAGAGGCAGGAATTTAAAATATATGTTAGTGCACAGTAGTTTTCAGGTACCAAATAAGTATTCCTATAGGACCCTTGCTACTTCAGGTACCTTCCGCTGTTGGGCTGTTTGAGTTGTATACATGTTCAGAATTCTTTTTTTTTTTTTTTAAGATCAATGGTGTTAGATTTGTACCTGCTGATAGATATACTTGTAATACACAAGGAATGATATACATACTTAAATGCCCCTGTGACTTATTTTATGAAGGGGAATCCAAGAGAGCACTCAAACTTATACTGCAGAAACATGTAAGAGATACTAAAAAACTTAATTGTGACAGTCCAGTTTCTCTGCATTTTAAGTTATGTCATGGAGGTGATCCTTCTGGTTTGCAAGCCAGCATTCTGGAACAAATATACTCAAAATATTGTGATGATACAGTATTTAAAAATAAGTATATATATATATATATATATATATATATATATATATATATATATATAAGAGTCTATTTTTATTTTAAAGTATGGTACTGTAATTCCTTGGGGTCTTAACACTGTCAGTGGAGGCATCTGATTTAATTATCTTAATTAATTAGATAATTATTTTATTCTTGTGTATATCTATCTATATATATATATATATATCTATCTATCTATATATATATATATATATATATATATATATATATATATATAGTTGCTCATGTTTGTAAGTTTATACTCTTTGAAGGCTACATAGCCGAGGCAGCAGAATTTTATGTGTTCTTCTTTGGTTTGTATTAAACTTGGAACAGCAGTCTTTCGTTGGATTTCTACTTCTGAAGACTTTATTTACTTTGAGATTATTATAGTCATCAATCTACTATTTTGTCTGAAGTCTGGTAGTCTGAAAGTTTGTCTGAAATGTGTATGAGGTCATAAGGAGGACATTAGATGTAATGTGATTTCATCATTCTCACTGCATCCATGTAAGGTGGTCTGTACCATCATTGACTACTTTCAACATACCAAAAATATGGAAGAATGGGTGGCCACACACACACACACACACACACACACACACACACACACACACACACACTGCATTTAGTAGTTTCTACATATTTAATGGAAGAATATTCACTACAGGGAATGGCAACTGACAGGAGTACAGTAAAGTTTGTTCCTTGTTTCTTATATCTGTATTGAAATATTAACAGGCTCCCACATCAAAAAGTGACAATCAGAACACATCCAAGTTGATGTCTACTACTGTACAGATGGTAAGGTACTGTGAAAATAAATAAGGCAGTCATGATTTGCAAGTTGCATAGACAACATCAGTGACTGCATTAAAGGGTAATTTGTGTATCTGCTTCAGCTTCTTTATGTCAAAATGAAATTGTTTTACCAGACACAAACCTAGGAATTATTATGTTCACAGAATAAGACAGTATAAAATCTGATTCAATGAATGCAGCAGAATAAAGACACTCACTTCTGACAAAACCATGCTATAATAAGAATCCAATCACTTTCTTTGCAAACTCTTCACAACTGCATGAATGGAAACTGCTGACAATGACTACATTGTGTATTATCTATATTTTAAACAGGAGAAATAACAGGTGATCCCATAAAAAGGTAGCAACACTACTCAACTTTCAAGGAATAGTGCATGCAAATTTCTTATGCGCAATGTGTAGAGTGTATTGTACCAAATTCAAAGTCTATCATAAGCTTTCAAAGAGTTTGCAATCTGTCAGTGTTGGATCCTTAGTCCCATCCAAGCATCTAAACTCCATTTAAATAAATTGTCTCTTTTTTCTAATAGTTAGGGGCAGTGCATTCCACCATATTCCCATGCTGCTATAAAAAGTACTCCTTATTAGTGAAGTATTATGGGAAGGTGCTTTAGCAAACATTTTTTTTTGTTTCAAGACTCTCTTTTATGAGCTTTTTCTTCCACTCCTGAATTCACTGCAGTAGTTTCACTATGTATACTTTTCTACATAAGAATAAGGTCCCCTCTAACCATTTTGCAGCTGATTGTGTCACAACATATTCCTGTACCTTATCATTCACATACCTTTTATCTGCCTTGTACAGTATGTTTGAATCCTTTCCGGCTTTTTCATTTGTTTGTTGTCATATGAACATATAGTGAAGCATAATCAATATTTGATGTCACCACTGACTTGAGGAGTGGGATCAAGATACCTTTGTCTCCGCTGGTGATGGCAATTAATATGTAGTACACAGTGCATGTTGATTACACTCTGATATTCAGAAAATGACAAGTTAGTTAAGTACCAGAGTGGCATGAGACCCAACCTCAACAAATGTTAAGCAACCCCTGCTAAAGTTGTTCAGAGTAGGTCTAGTGCTTAGCAATAAAATCTGCCTATACTGACCAGAAAAAGACAACAGCAGAATAAAATACTTTGTTCTGCTTGCTGTCCATCTGTAATATGTCTTGACTTCCTGTAATAAACTTAAGAATGACATGATGTGTAGTCTCCTGCATTTTCTGATGGACATAAAATCTGAAACATAAATGTTCGTCATTATTTAGTGTCTTCAATCCTCAGTAATTTGTCCAAAAACATGGACTTTATGAGGAAAAGTCCCAATATACGAGACAAAAATGTGGACATTCTGTGAAAAACTGAACGGTTGTGACTGCAAACAAAAGAGACTGTGTTACACTGCCTTTCTGACAGTGCCACCTAAGCTACCTTTGTGCCATGAGTGAATTTATTGACATACACATTAGTTGTCAGACAAAAGTCTGGCATAAATATTGTGAACAAAATGATGATTAACACAAACTTCTGTGGTACCCTTGGAATCAGTTCCTTTGACAGAAATAGTACTAACCTAATTTTGACTCTATATTTTCTATCAGCTAACCAGTTTCTTATCCAGATGCTTATATACTTCTACATGCCAATCTTTCCCATAATTCTTATTATCTCATTTTGAGGGACTGTATTAGATGCCTTTGCCAGATCCAAATATACCACAACAATTAGCAGACCTGAATTCAATGTCTCCCAGAAAATCTGATAGAAACTAAGTAAATTATTTTGGCAAAACCACCCATTTGAAAAAACATGCTGGTATATGTCATTATAATTAAGGTACCTGTCATAAGTTCACATATAGTTCCTTCAAAACACTTTCAGTTAGACTTATTGGATGGTAGTTGTCCATTTCAGTGCATAATCCCCCCTGTAAATACAAGTATAACAATAGCCTCATTCTATATCATCAGTACGAGCTGTTCTTAAAGTTTCTAAAACAAACATTGCAGGCAAGGGGATATTACATTTGATATAAAGAAGCCATTTTGACCATCTGGACCAGCAGCAGTATGTTTTTCATTGTTTTAACAGCACTGGCTATTCTACTGCTTGTCAAAGGACAAGTCTCGGACCTAAACTGAAGCAATCTCTTCTTGTGAAGACTAAGCCTGGGCACGTTACCAGAGAAACAAAACTCCCACCACCCTTACTGAATTCAAAACACTTCGCAATACAGTTAAAAAGTTTATCACAGCAGACCAACATAATTACTTCTCCTTACTCCAGAACAACCATAAAACCAATCCACAAACATTCTGGAAAGGTATCACTACCCACCTAAAGTCTGGCTCAACTGAAAACCCAAGCCCAGACCCAAATGCACTAGATATAGATCTGGCCACCCAATTCAACTCTTTTTTCATAGACTCTCTTTCCAAACTAGCCACATCCTTCTCTAATAACACTTCATCCCCTACTTCTCCATCCCCCTCTCTTATCACCCCCTTGACCTCCAGCCTCTCATTCCCTATCTTCTCAACTCCCCCCATTCTCCATAAAACCCATTCCTACTTCTACCATAAAAAATTCCTGCAAAAGCTAAAACCATGCACCAATGCCCCCGATAACATTCCCCCATTCTTCCTCAGCATAGCTGCCAAAGCCATTGCCTTCCCCATCAGCATCCTAATCAATCTCTCTATCCAAGAAGGGCTTGTACCCAAACTCTAGGAAAAGGCTTTCATCATTCCCCTGCACAAAGGAGGCAATAATAACAATATTACTAACTTTCGTCCCATTGCCATCCTCTCTCCCATCTCAAAACTCCTAGAGAAATGTATCCATCTTCAACTCCTTCCCTATCTCATAGATAACTTATTAACTCCCACCCAACATGGATTCAGACCCAGTCACAGCACTATGAATGCCCTCCTATCCTTCCTGGAAACTGTGAATAAAGCCAGGGATTCTGGCTCTACTGTATCTACCCTCCTACTTGACCTCTCTAAGGCCTTCAATATTATCTCTCACAGCCTCCTCCTGACTAAACTATCTAACCTAAACCTATCCCCTTCCTCTCTCAGTTGGTTCACCAGCTATCTCTCCAACAGGCAACAAGCTGTCAAGTAGAAAAAAGCCATCTCCTCTTTCCTTAACACACCCACTGGTGCCCCCCAGGGTTTCATTCTGGGTCCCCTCCTCTTCAATATATTCATAAACGATTTCTTCTGCTCAGTCCCTTATGCTAACCTTATTCAGTATACAGATGATTCAACAATTATCTGTGCAGCCACATCCATCCCCACTCTCTTAAAACTGACTCAAGACGCCTTCTCTACCACAGAACAGTGGATGAAAGACAATCATCTAGCACTCAATGCATCAAAAACCAAATTTATGGTATTTACCCCCTCTAAAACCAACACCATTGATAGAAAACTATTCTCCATCACCAGCCAGAATAACACACTTCTTGAAATGGTATCTGAAACCAAACTACAAGGAGTCCAGATCGAAGACCAGCTTAAATTCAATACCCATCTACAACTAAACATAAAAAAAACACCAAAAACTTGGCATGCCCTACCGCCATAATCGCTACCTCACTACATCTACTAAGCTCACTCTCTCTACTCATCCCTTCCCTCCTTTATGGTGCACCTCTCCTAACAGACCTACAATCCTCTCTCAAAACAAAACTGTCCTCTTGTTTTAATAAAATTGCCAAATTTGCCACTAGCCACAAATCATCAACCCATCACTGTGCATCTCTCCACAAACTAAACTGGCTAGAGCTTCCCAACTATCTCTCCTATACTCAGCTTACTTATGCACACAAACTCATTTTTCATCCCTCACACTGTCCCTCCCCCTGCTCTACCTTTAAAATGCACCACCCACAAAGACTCCTAAGATCTAGCAACCAAAACCTAATAGAACTGTACAAACCCCTTCGCTCCCCAGGACAAAACCTCCTGTCCTTTGCCCTGGCACGCCTATGGAACTCCCTCCCTCCCTCCATCCGTACTCTCACCAACCTCCCTTCCTTTAAAAAAATTACTTCACTCACATCTAACATGCACGTGGGAATGCTCCTGCTCCCACCCCTCATAGCCTATTCTCTACTTCCTACAGGCAACTATCTCATATATTCCAGACACCAACTTCATATTTGCATCTAGCAAATACTAAGCCAACTGTAAATAACCTCTTTTAATTCTCAAATCCTACTATTCCATTTCAAGAAACTGTATATTTACTAAAGCAATGTTTTGTTTTCTATAAAATGTAACCTAAAAATTTTATTGTACCTGCTTAATCTTTGTTTTCTACAAAATGTAACCTAAAAATGTTATTGTAACTGCTTAATCTTTGTTTTGTCTTAGAACCTACAAATGATTTAAATTGTAAATTACTGTAGTCTTTTGTAACCTTTGTATTGGAGCTTTTCTCCCTAGGACTCCATTGAAAATGGGTTCTTATTGGCCCAGTGGACTGTCCTGGTTAACCAACTGCAATAAATAAATAAATAGCTAAAATAAAATCCCTTGCTGATAAATTATTCCGGAAATAAATTAGATGATACCCCAGATTCACTAATGACTACATATTTTACAGCTATACTTATATTTGATTGAGAGTCTGCAAGGTAATTTTTTTAGGTACAGTGACTTTTTGTTAATGGCTGCATGTTCAGCAACCCTGCACCTATATTAACCTAGCAGAGTGTATCAACTTCCTATGATAGGTTCTTGTCTCTAATTATCTGCTATTTACTTTATTTGGTCTTCTCTTGTAGATCTTCAACAAGTAGCTCTTTCTCTTTTTTGCTTTGTTCAAACTTCCTACTGTACTATAAACATTTGTATCCTTTATTTCACCCTGTACTATATGGATATAATTATCAATCAGCTCCCCTAACTACTGGTAGACAATGTCCCAAGCTTCTGCAATGTTTATCTTACTAATTACACCCTTCCAACGACATTTGTTAAGTTGGCCATTTATTAAACTATAGTCTACAATGTAGTAAGCTATTCTCCATCTAGAATTAGGTACTTGTTCTAATGTCTTCTTTACCTGTAATCACCAAGATATACTATAATGGTCCGATCCTAACAATTTGGGCATAGTGTCGCAATTAATCTTATTCCCAGCCATGACCACACAATATCCAATATTTTATTCATTCTCGAAGGTTCTCTTACAATTTGTTTGTTGCGATATGCCATACTTAAGTAACAAGATCATTTACTGCCTCTTTGTAGGTCTCTGGTGTTCTCCAGTCTATACTTGGGGCATTCAAATCATCTTCTATTATGTTGAACCCATTCTGGAAATAGTTGCTCAGTACTTTACCAAAATCTACTAATTTTTCCTTAACTTTCTTTGGGGGCTCTGTAGAATAAAATAGTCATCCTTTCAGTTCTATTCCAATTTTTACTCTAAATACACATACCTTGTGGATAACACTATTATGAACAAGGCTGGAGATTAATGTATTTTTAACACAAATTGACATACTTCCTCCTTTTCTATTTCTTCTAACATTATAATAACCAAAAATTAATGTAACACAAAAGGCCTTTTAACATCTGAAAACCAAGTTCATGTTATTGTAGTAATATCATATTCCTCATTTAGAGCTCTGTCTTCCATTTCTGTCATTTTGTTATTTACACTTCTGGCATTGCACTTCAAAAAATGTATAGTGTTGCATTTATCTCTTCTTTGAATGTACTTATCCCTTTTTTTAATATTACCTGTGGCAGGCACCATTTTTAAAATTACAACCACCCTTGTCACTATCATATGTTCATTTGTCAGTTAACTCTGTTACCTGATTGTTTCCAGCCCCCTCATAAGAGCAACTAACAGGGTTTCTACCCACTTCGCTCCCCACCCTGCCCCCTATTCCCTCCCGACCCAGTGGTCCCACCTTTATTACACTCACAAACCCCTCCCATCTTTCCAATAGCCAACCACAGCACTAACCCAACACTATCTCCTCCAACTTCCCACTACTATCACACCTCCTCAACTAACGTGTACAAGCATACCTTACCTATGCTCACTGCATGCACTCTCCTTGCATATCTTACATCCTACCAAAGCACCGTCATTCCCCCACTCAACCACTACCACTGTACTACTACTCACACCACCACTCATGTCTTGCCCTCATTCAGCTCCCCTCCCACCAACTCAAGAACCATCCCTATATACCCCCCACATATTCTACCAACTATATTACTCAAAGATAAAGCATCCCTACAGCTTAACATAGTAACCCTCCAACCATACCTATTACCCACAGAGCACAATCATAAAGTTTCCCTTATAAACAAACACATTCAAAAACTGAGAAAACTAATAACCTCATGCATATCAAAACTAGCCCTAAGTGAAGACATCCACCCCAACCCTGGCCCTACCATCTCCAACCCCAATCCTCATAATCAGACTAGAAACCACAACTTCTCCCATATTACAGCCAATAGAAAGCCAAGTGACTTCCTTCTACTAAGCCTAAATGTTAGAAGTACAACAAAGTCCATGAACTCCATGCCACCATAGACTTGTACTCCCCAGATATAGTCATCCTGACAGAAACCTGGCTAAAACCTCACATTACCAGTGAGCAAATATTCCCTACAGGTTACGGCATACTAAGAGTAGACCTGCTAAACAAGAAAGGAGGTGGTGTAGCTATAATATTTAGACAGCATCTAAACATCCAGATCTTAAAATCATCAGCTCCACAAATAGGCAATGAAGAAATAATATATACCAACCTCAAAATAGACCAAAACAAAACCATCAACATAATTGGATGCTATTTCCCACCTGGCCAAAACATCCCTCCACTAGAAAACCTCCTCAGCTGGTCTGCCCACCATCTCCCTCAAGAAGCTATCATTTTAGGTGATTTCAATATTGACTGGCAATTCTGTTCTGGCAACCATCCAACCCATCATGTAAACTTTCATGGCTTCACCCAACTAGTCCAGTCGCCAACCAGGATAAATAAAAACTCCAGCAAGCACAATACCCTGGATTGGATACTAGTCAGTAAGAGCTCCCAGTCATATATAACAGGCTGCTTATCAGATAGCCTCAGTGATCACTCCCCAACATTCCTACTCAAAAAATACCTATACCAAGCTAAACCTGTCATCTACCATTGAATACATAAAAAACTAAACTTTAACCCACTCACATTCATCTCATCCCTCAAAGAATGTGACTGGCATCCTCTAAAGTACCTCAGTCTTGATGACGCAGTTGAATTTTTTAATACTACCTTCCTGAGCATCCTTAATTACCATGCTCCCATAAGACTTTCCAGAACCAAAGCACAACCCTCCCTATGGCTACAGAAAACCACTAAGTCAGAAATGAAAAACAGGGATAAAGTCTGGGAGCACTGGTGCAAAACCAAAACCCCCTGAACTAGACAGAAATTCCTAGAACTACGCAATAGAGTCAAAAAGCTAATAAAAAGGACAAATTCCAATACTACCAGTCTGCCCTAGACTCCTCCCAACACAGCCCCAAACAATTCTGGTCCTCCATAAACTCCATCCTCCACCCAGGTAAAGTCAGCTCCCCTCCTCCTAACATCCCTCACTCCTCAGAAAATATTGCTACCTCATTCAACACACACTTCACACAAATCATACTATCACTAGCTAAACAACACAACCCCCATCCCCTCCAACCCACACCTTCAACTAGTAATCTCCCCACTGCCTTCTCTTTTTCTCCTATACCTATCTCCAACATAAAAAAACTCTTAACTAAACTTAAGCCCACCAAATTAGCAGCAGACAACCTCCCAAGTGAATACCTACAAATCGCAGCTGATGCTCTGGCCTACCCAGTATCCATGTTGATTAATCGATCTCTGTCAGAAAGTTACGTTCCCACACTGTGGAAAGTATCACATATAATTCCCCTCCACAAAGGCGGACCCTCCACAGAACTAACCAATTACCACCCCATAGCTATTCTCTCTCCACTCTCCAAAATACTAGAGAGATGCATACACTCTCAGGTCTCAGACTACCTCCTTGCTAACAAACTCCTTTCCAATACTCAGCATGGTTTCCGACCAAACCATGGCACCACCACTGCCTTACTCTCCTTTACTAACACTATCCTTCAGCATAAAAACAATGGCTATATCTGCTCTGCTAATTTCCTAGACCTATCTAAAGCATTTGACATGGTCCCACACAAACAACTTATCTCTGTCCTCAATAACCTATCCTTCTCTCAATCAATCACCAACTGGTTTCAGAGTTACCTGTCTGACCACCAACAATCCATTGTATGGCAAAATGACATATTTCCCCAACTACCTGTCCCCATAGGGGTTCCCCAAGGATCCATCCTTGGACCCCTACTCTTCTCTGTTTTCACCAATAATCTAGCCTCTGCCACCAAACATGGCACACTCATACAGTACGCAGATGACTCAGCCATCATCTTCTCAGCCCAGTCCCTACCCAAACTGCAAAAAGGCACACAGGAAGCCTTTTCCTCTGTTGAAACTTGGTTATCCAATGCCCAATTAATACTCAACCCAAACAAAACTAAGCTACTCATCTTCTAGCCCGCCAAACATACTCAAAACAACTCTCACTTTAACATCACAGCAAAAGACAACACCACTATATACCCAACTGAACACACCAAATTGCTAGGAGTGGAAATAGACAATAAACTAAAATGTGACATTCACATATCTATGACCATAAAAAAAGTCCACAAAAAACTGGGAGCGTTATACAGAAATAAGCAACTTCTCACCAAAGCAGCAAAGATTTCAGTAGCAAATTCACACCTTATCTCTAAAAAATTATATTGAGCTGCTCTGCTTACTTGCTTGCTTGGTGGATTTGAAGTCTTCTTAAAACACACAGTCTTGCTGTGCTGTTTACTGCTGAATCAGAGACACATCACGACTCCATCTGTAGTCTGTTTAAAGTGCCAAGCCTTTCAAATTGCACACTGATAAAGAAATATATTTTGCAGCTATAAGCACAGTTAGAGATAACTTATTTTATAACAAACCACACGTAGTCTGTCAGATTTGTAGCATATATTTACAAAGTTTTCCTTCATTACAGATATGAATGATGACTTCTACAAAATACCCCTCTCTGTCCTTCTCTCTGTCCTTCTCTCACATAACTGAACTACTACAATTGCTAAATACAAAGCTAGTCATGCACACATTTCCTGGGAAGTCACATAATGTCTGTTTTAGACTTTTCTATTGTCCTTTTGTGATTTAAGCACTTTTGCTGATGTGAGGATGCCATTCTGAAAGGAAACATCTGTATAAGCTGTTCCTACTGGAAAAACATCACGTATTGCTGAATTTATAAAAAAGGATGTCTGTTAATAGATATTTGTTCTGCAAACATGAGAAAATCATATAATCCTTGCTTTCCAATATTGCTTTGTTAGGCATTTCTTTTTGATGCTGTGAAGAGAAGCCTGTCTGTTATACATATAGTATGAATGCACATTTTACATTGCTAAACTCTATACATATATTCAAGCAAACTTTTTATTCTATGCTTTATCTTTCAGCATATTTATATTCATAATATCTAACAATCTCCACCGTACTTTA
>NC_056748.1:1015082135-1015087135 GCF_019279795.1 Protopterus annectens | reverse complement strand
AACCCTGTATTGCAGCACTTACAATTAAGGACCCATCAGGTGTGCATGCACTTTAGCTGGAATCACAGGTGGACAGAATCACATAGTTGCACTGCACCAAGTGGGCCAGACATTTCAACATGTCTTCAGGCCAAACAGGATTTTAGTGTTCGTAACATATAAATCATCTCCAAAATCTTACTGCATGCCAGTCATAATTCCTGCCTTTCTTTCTTTCTTTCTTTCTTTCTTTCTTTCTTTCTTTCTTTCTTTCTTTCTTTCTTTCCCAGTTGTTCTAGAATATTAATGATCCATATTCAAGAGAAACCTGGACCAGTGAATGGGAAATCTAAAATACACCCCGGGACTAGTAACTTTGTCTGTGCTGGTTACAGGCAGCCTGTAAATCTTGTCTTAGCTTACTTACATTTGCCCTTTAAAATAACCTCTAAGGTACATAAATTTGCTGGATAGAATTGGGATGTCTGGTTAGGCTTATAAAGGTGCTAGTGGTCATTAGTCTAGTAACTTAGTATACACTTATGAACCTATGAACCATAAGAATGTGTGGCGCAATAGAGGATGAGAGGGTTGAAGGCCATAGAGGAAGAGGAGGTCTAAACTGTTTAAAAGATTTGTTTAGATACTTGATTGCCTTCAGAAAACCAACATTTATGTTTTACAACATGTATATGGTGTTTTACAACATGCATGAATGTGCATGAAAACATGAGCAAAGAATGGATGCCGAAAACGAAATATATTACATACTCTTCAGAATTAAGGTGGTTATGTCTGGTGGATATATTAGTCGTCCACCTCTGTGCAGTATGGATGTATAAAGGTAGACAATTCTACAGGTTATGTATTAGGAGAAAATAACCAAAAGTTTATCTTTGAGATTCCAGACTATCTCTGTAAACTGTAATCTAGTTGTGTCTGTCTTTATTCCTTGTTGAAGTACTTAGACAGACAAAATGGAATCTGTTTTCACAGACTACAAAAACAGTGCTTCTATTTGTCTCCATCCTTCATCTTGAATTCTGCAGTGACATATCACATTCAACACTAGCCCCTAAATGTATACGGCCACTACTGCTGACTGTTCTGGACTGATCATGGATGGCAAAGTCTCAAAAGCAACTTGCTCTCTAAGGTAGCTTTAACTTTTTGTCCCCTTTTTGAGAACAATTACAGCACCCTGACCTCCTAATGCACAAATTGCTTTTATGGTGCTTCCATTACTACTGGTTCTGTATCCAAGAACTTAGTCACAAACCAAAGCTCATCACTGTCATCACCCCCTCCACCACTGTCATCACCCCCTCTTGTCTCATTTTTTCTTTAGTTATTTATTTCCTGGACTGGTCTTCAGTGTTGTGCTGTGGTAACAGTGCCTCACTCTGAAATGACAGGAACATTTCCCATCTGTTTTATCATTACTTCATAATAATGGAAGTACGTCTTAATCAAGGTCAGTTTAATTCAACTGATTTGTTTCCCCCTCTCATGCACATTAAGGATGAAAAACAAATACTGGTTTATTTATACTGAATAGACAGAAAAGTAAACATATGTATAAAAACTAAAATTATTCGGACAAAGCACAACTCAAGTTACTGCTTTAGCATTTTGTAAAAATGCAGAGTTTAAGGTAATGAAACATTCACTTTAATGAACCACGGACAAGAGGATTTCCTTTTAAAGGGCAGACATCAGCAAAATGGAGTCAGTCTCTATGGATTATGGCACAACATAAGATAAACAGAGAAAAAGGTTTGGATTTAAATAATGAAAAGTCCAATATGCAATACCCAAAATAATAAACCTACTGTCTCCTTCTTTCCCCAATAAGAATTACAATGATTTGTGCATTACTTAAAAAATGTTCATATCTCAGATGGTACTGCCTTTTGCTTGTAGAATTATAGACAGCGCTAGTCTTGAAAAATGCTGTATAATGCCTTCTAGTAGCAGTAGCAAACATACCTCACTGCTTTCCTGGAAACCTCACTGAGTAATTAATTTTCTTATCTAATTCTGATGTCTTTTTATAAGCAGCCAAGAGCAGCCTATTCAGAAATATCATCT
Source organism: Protopterus annectens (assembly GCF_019279795.1). Classification (NCBI taxonomy): domain Eukaryota; kingdom Metazoa; phylum Chordata; order Ceratodontiformes; family Protopteridae; genus Protopterus; species Protopterus annectens. The sequence continues at coordinate 1,015,085,065 of NC_056748.1, read as the reverse complement.
CATTTATTTTCAGAAAGGTAAGTTCAAAGGTGATTTACAAATAATTGTTGAAGCTGCATTATCACCGTTAAGGTGACAGACACAGGACCATTATACTTTGCTCTAGCCTGTGCCAATGTGATGGTCTGTATGAGTTCAAAACAAAATTAGGACTTGTCAGTACACATATTACAAAAGTAAAGGAAACAAAGTGAGACATCAAATGTTCTCCTTTAGTCCCTGTGATAATTGCCAAACCAACTATCCTGCTATGAAAAAAGTATTAAGATCTGTTGGTGAAGTTGTTAAAATTTTCTCAAGTTATCACGCACTGTAGAACACTATTCTGCATGCTAATTATTCTCTGCATAAAAAAATTATTTCTGCCATGCTTTTATAAATTTAATCGTTAAATAGCTATTACACCTACTGTAGCTCCTGAAGGAACTTTTAAATGAACTTCATGGGGCAAAATCTTGTAAAAAAATCCATTTAATTCCTCATCTTGATGAAATAAGATGGTAAAATTGATGGCAGAATTTATGTTTCTGTTCGCTGTTTTCAATTGCATGTCATGATTTTCAAATCAATGTGCAGAATACAGAAAAAAACTGTGTCCTCTAGTTAAACAGTATGGGTTCAGGTATTGAACTAAGATTGTACACTTACAGCTAGAGACCAATGAGAATGCTGATTATGGTAACTCACTGGATCAGAAAGAATTTGTTTTTGCATTTATTGCAATTGACTTAATTGTTAACCACGTAAGTGACCTGGCTCAGCAAGAGAGAATAATTAACATGAGGAATAGCATTCTGCAGTGCATGATAACTTACGCTAATTTTAACATATCTTCCTGTCCAAACTGACTTCCATTCTTGTGCAGATGTATGTGTACTGCCAACTCATTCTTAGAATGCATGTTTTTGTCTCGGGTAAAAGAGGCAGACAGCCTATCCCATCTTCAGATCTTTTTTTTTTTTGCTGATAAAAGGGAAAGCTATGCCCTGTGGAACAAATAGCCTTCCATCATAAAAAAAAGTACATACAAGGGATCTCAACAGCTTTACCTAACCACGGGTATAAGATAAATGCAGGCATGTGTAAGGGTATGAATAGTCCCTGTATCTGGTTTCTGCTGCTCTCACACCTCTATTGTTCAGAAGGGCTACACTGTACAAAGGGGGGGGACCAGAAGGAGAACTATATTGCTGTTATGATCCTATTAAACCTACTATTATGGTGGGTTCTCAAACAACTATATTACGTTCTTCTTTATGGATCACTTTTTCAGCGGGAAGATTTCCATAGAAAACTCAGGAACACAGAGATAGAAAATACAGCAGTAGTTTTGTTGAGTCCCTTTAGATGAGGCTCTGTAGAACTTTGGTCTTGAACTCTGCTCTTCTTCGGGATTGTAAACCCAGTTTGGAAAGTTTTGAAAAGGTGTGGACAGAAAACTAAGTGGTTGCCTTGCAAATGTTTTGTTCCTAAATGACTTACTTCCATGCCTGGTTGCAAGAGTTCAGTGCAAGTACATGCATTGTCATTATTCAGGCAGTAACTGGCCATTGTGGCACTGGGCAGTAGTATGCTTCAGCACAAAACATTAAGTCATTAGCAGGGTGCTTTATGGTGAAGAAGAGAACCTTGTGAACTTCACTGGTTATGGTAGATGTGTTGATATATAGAGTGATGGATATAGGTTAGTGGTCTGTGTGTGCGTGTGTGTGCATGTGCATGCACGTGTGTGTGTGTGTGTGTGTGTGTGTGTGTGTGTGTGTGTGCGTGTGCACGTGTGTGTGTCTGTGTGTGTTTTATATGAGCTCATGTGTTTGTCAAACACAGCATGAAATCCTGGATTTGGCATTTTCATCAGCTGCATTAGCAAAACAGATTGACAGAATGTTTTGAACACAGAAAGACTTTAACAAAGGTTCAGTTGGGAGTATTGCAGTGTTCACAGTAAAAGAATCCTACTGGTATCTACATTACTAACAGCATTTTTAATTTTGCATGAAACTGTAAAACTTATGCTATATAAGTGTTTGTAAGTGCAGGAGCTTGACTGTTGTCACACCTGAACATAATGGGTACAAGTATAACTAAACCTAAATATTTTTAGCCGTGATATAGCAAATCATGCTGTGCAGTAAGTGCTATATTTTCAGCAGTTTATTCATATTCTTTATATGATATACTGCCACAGTGTGCTATCATTTCATTCCTACATACAAGTAGGCATTAACAAGTTGAGTTGTGCAAGCATCACTATATAATTTTAAAGACCAGGGCATCAGATTTTCAGAAAAAGGATTTCATAACTCTCAGCATTATAAAATAGCAGGCTGCTATCTGAAAATTTTGCAGAGTCCAAAATCATAGCACTCAAAATTTGCATATGAGTAAATCCAGATACAACCTATAAAAATTAGACCCCTGATGGTGCTATCAGTTGCATACCTACATAGCTGTACAAGAAAAATGTATATTTATTGCACTGTAAAAAAAAAAACATATGCTCCTTTATGTGCCAGTGGTAACTGTAGTTTAGTAAGCAGTATCTGTATATTTTTATTTGTCCACAACAAAGTTGTTGAATTTTCACTAAACTCATTTTTATGTTGCAGATAAATAATAATATAGAAGATACTTTGACATAGAACTGAACCTAAGTTCCAAGTATTTTTAACAAGGCCAGATAGCCTAAAATTCCTCCCTTTTCCAGAAAAAAAATAATTTTGCTCAGTTTAATTCCATAGAATATGCAAATCCAGTTAGAGCAACATTCTAAAACTGTTTTCCTACCTGACCAAAATATTGTTTATGAGCTCTTCATGTTTTGCATAAAACGTATTGCATTTTTTCACAGCCCTGTATCCTTCCAGCTTATAACCTTACAAAAGCTTTGCAGTATGCGATTGTACACACATACGTGCACACACATACAC
>NC_056748.1:1015052135-1015077135 GCF_019279795.1 Protopterus annectens | reverse complement strand
ATCTAGACCCCATATCTGGTTGTACTCCATGCGTAAATGCTAAGAAGAGCAAATGCTGTTTTTTATTGTTTTTCAGCCTGCCAGCTTCTTTCCATGCAATATTACATTACAAGATCTGGAAATTTGCCTTTACTTCTGTGTTGTGTGATCTCATAGCTGGTATATATACTTATTAGGGGGGATGGAGGTGTAGAGAAGTTTGCCCCATGCAAAAAATATATGTTGTGTTTTAATAAAAGTATCTTGGCCGTTTTTTGTTTTTTATTTGTTTTGTATGCAGTCATTTTGCATTCAGTGTAAAATTATCACTCTTTTTTATTTGCTCTTTGAAGCATGCAGTATTTCATAAGACAAATATGTATTTATATATGTGTGTGCATGTGTGTGTGTGTGTGTGTGTGTGTGTGTGTGTGTGTGTGTGTGTGTGTGTGTATACATATATACACACATATCCATATATATGTGTGTGTGTGTGTGTGTGTGTGTGTGTGTGTGTGTGTGTGTGTGTGTGTGTGTGTATACACATATATAAACACATATGCATATATATGTGTGTGTGTGTGTGTGTGTGTGTGTGTGTGTGTGTGTGTGTGTGTGTGTGTGTGTGTGTGTGTGTGTGTGTGTGTGTGTGTGTATATATATATATATATATATATATATATATATATATATATATATCTGCCTTTTCACAAACAAGAATTAATTTAAGAGTAGTGAGTGGCACAAATCATTCATTTAGAGAGAAAAAAACGTTCTAAGCTTTTGAGTTGTATAATAATGGAAATTGCTTTCCTTTAAGAATATTTGCACTGGATAAACCATTTTGAGATTCTGCCAGACTACATTCAGTAATAACCTAGTGCCACATAAAGGTTTGCTTAATACTCTGGATTTATTTTCTGCTTTTATGCCACTGCAGAGATTATTAAAAGTTAATCTAAGAATAAAATCAATGGATTATTTTGAAAAAAGAACAGCATGTGGGCTGAGGCTAGTTTAATAAAACTGTCTCCTGTTCTTATTCTTCCATACGTTACTAAATTTGTCTTGTAAGGGTGGAATTAATGATTGTTTACAGAGAGCTTTTCAAAAAGCAGCCTTATCCATGTTTGCACTGATTACTTTTCCCATAATCATTTACCTGGTTTATCCATACATTGTGACTTTATTATATGTCTGTGAGTTGGTCCCTCATAAGAAAATGAAGTAGATGGACCTGGTTATTGAGATAGATAGATAGATAGATAGATAGATAGATAGATAGATAGATAGATAGATAGATAGATAGATAGATAGATAGATAGTCAGATAGACAGATAGATAGACAGACAGACAGATAGATAGAAAGACAGACAGATAGAGAGAGAGAGGGAGAGATAGATAGATAGATACATCAAGATAGAGAAATAGATAGATAGATAGATAGATAGACAGACAGACAGATAGATAGATAGACAGACAGACAGACAGATAGACAGATAGATAGCTGAAGAAATAGGTAGGTAGGTAGGTAGGTAGATATACACAGATATGTATCATAAATTATACTTTCTACATTTTTCTCCAGCTTAAGCATAATTCAAATGCAGTTTAGTGCTAATTTATGTTAGTTCATTAGTAAAATGTATTTCATGTTTTATTTCTTCACATTAGAATCAGAATACCAGTTTATTTATTAATTACTTTATTGTATCAATTAAGCATTTTATTTTGTCAAACTCATTAGAACTTCTGCTTCATTTGATGGATAGTTGGCTGAAGTTAACTGTACAAAACATAACAGTGTTTCTTTAAAAAAGTGTGTGTGTGTGTGTGTGTGTGTGTGTGTGTGTGTGTGTGTGTGTGTGTGTGTGTGTGTGTGTGTGTGTACACAGTCAGTATTTTGAGAGCTGGGACAGCGACCTTAACTTTGATCACCAATTCTCCACAGTGGTATGAAGGGCATTCTCATAAGTAAGGGCATTGTCTCCAGAAAAAAAGAAGTTATAACCTCCCTGTACTCTTCCCTCATCAGGCCAATAATTAAGTACGATGTCCCTTTTGGTATATACCTTTCCAAGCACCTGCAGCAAATGGAGAGACCACAAGGCTTCCTCACAAGGAAAATTCAAGGTCGTCAGCATCTTTCCTATGAGGATCAGTTGAAATTACTGTCATTTTATTCTTTTTCAGACAAACTACTCAGAGGGGATCTCTGCCTTGCATTTAAGGCATTTTATGACCCTGCTTTATTGGAAATGCTGCATATTCAAGTCAAATGGTGCACTGGGTTACTCGCTCTAACAACCTTAACCTGGTATGTGACATTAATAAAACCTGCTGGAGGGACAGATTTGTCTCCCAGAGGTTACCACAACTTTGGAGCAGACTCCTACTTCAAGTCAAACAGAGCATCTCATTGGCCTCCTTCAAATGCAGTCTGGACGACTGAATGGCTAACCATAAATTCACCCTGGGGGTTCCATCTGTGTCTCTCTTGGACAGTGTCAGTAGGTGCTGATTGTGAGAACAAGGGTAACTTGGCTAGACTTGTAAAAGCCCTAGGGCCATTATCCTAGTAACTTCCTATGATCCTATATCTATCTATCTATGTATGTATCTGTCTGTCTATCTATCTATCTATCTATCTATCTATCTATCTATCTATCTATCTATCTGTGTGTATGTATACACAGTCACACACATGCACATACACACACACACACACACACACACACACACACACACACACACACACACACACACACACACACACACACACATATATATATATATATATATATATATATATATATATGTATATATCAATGCATAGAAAATGAAATGCCAAATATATGCCGGAGTGTATAAATTCTTATTAGAGGCATTATGTTGCAAAGCTACTAGTAAAGAAAAATGAATGATAATTATATTCCCATAGGTAATTATACTAGAAATAAGAATAAATCCCAGTATAGTGATTAACTGAACTTTTGAGGGCAAAGTTCTCTGTGAAGCAGATATAGATGAAAGTTAAACTAGCACTAACCCTGAAATCCAAGAGATATTGTGCTAATTCTTGTAGAACCTTCAGAAAACTGATTAAAATGTCCAGGTGATTCTTTGAACCAAGATCAGTTGACAATTTGACTCATAGTAACAAGGTTTTATTTAAAAATTGTATGTGATATGGGAAGGATATGCTCTCCAACTCCACGAGCACTAGCACAATTTTTTCTTGATAATTTCTTTGATTGGTTAAAGTACCGTTGGCCAGGTACATTGTATAGGTTATAGGTTCATAGGTATATACTAGGTTAATGACCACCAAGAGCTTTATAAGCCTTGCCATGCAATCCAGCCCAATTATGTCTCCTTGTAACTTGTGCATCTTAACTGGATATGTTTGTTAGGAGGGAATCGGGATATCTTTGCTAGGAAGGATGTGTTAGGAGGGGGTGTGGTTGCTAAAAAGTTATGTGAGGGGTATGTTAGTTAGGGAATGCTTCCTTTTTACCTCTGTCTTTAAGAGACATGGAGGCCAGTATTGAGATGGATTTTGTATTATCCATACAATGTTAGTTAAGGAATTTTTACTGTCGGCCTCTGTCTGTAACAGACAGGGGGCAAGCCTTGGGAAGAATTTGCAATTTCCCATCCAATGGTCAAAGTTACATTTTAATAGGGTTAGGGATGGGGTGTTCTTCACATGGATGTGGAGCCTATTCCAGAGCATGGGGGTCCTTTGAGTCACATATCTGTCTCACCAGCATGTTCTGTTTATGTTGCAAGCAAAGTTCAAAATCCCAGATCTAGTGTTTCTGGTGCTGCATTTTTTTGCAGATGTGAAAATGCTCCATCAAAGTTGGATCAAAGGAAAATTTATGTCCAAGCACAGATTACCTCTCAACAACCCATAGGAGACCGAGTATACAGACAGGGCTCTATGGTGATCTAGAGTGAGAGGAGCTTGTAGGGTGTGGAGCTTCTTGTTAAGGCTCTTGCATTGAGCAGTAAAGCCTTTAGATTCTTTTGGGTTTTATTTGCTATGTTGGTAGATTTGTCATTTTGGCATTGCCTAAAAAAGGCTCTAAGGGTGGATAAAATCTGGAAGCCCAGAAGAGGATCAGTGCAGGCCATCTTTGGCAAAGCAACATGGTCTAGCGATCATGTCCTTTCAGGCTGACAGATATTGAATCCATGTGGACTGACTCCAGAAACTAAGTCAGTTGTTAAAGTCAATCACTTTTTTGTTCATACTGTGGCATCATCCTGGGTGAAGGTATAATGCTGCTCAATGCAAGACACATAGTGGTCTGAGACACATATTCAGAGAAGTCTATTAATGTCTCTCATCATATAATCTAGAAAGGTATGTCTCAGGTCATTTACCCCCATCTGGACTATGATAGGATCATGCTAAAACCTGTGGCACAATGACTTGAGTGCATGTGAAACTTGATGGATCCTGGCTGCAGGTAAGCAACTGATTATAATCTTCTCCTTGTGGAGTCTGGTGAGGGGGAATCTGTGTGCCATACAATGGAGCCTCCCATGACAAAAGACCTGGAGAAATCATTTGGTTGTCTTATGGGCTTTGTTTTTGGGAAGTCCATTGAGTGTAGTGAGATGTTTTGTGTTGCTTTTGGTGTATGCTTTAGAGATTGCTGAAGATAGGGATTGTTGTTGCAGGCTTTGGAGGTCTTTGAGACTTTGGGAGATTGCCTTTTAGTGCCTCTGCATAAATGGTGTGTATGTGCACTCTCGTGCACGTGTGTGTGTGTGTGTTTTCTTGCCAGCCTTGTTTGTATGCAAGATTTTGTCTCCAAGGAATTTGAGTATGTACATGTCTCGCACACTGTGTTGCTTTAAGAATTAAAAGGTTGTCAATAATTGTGAGATAACTGCTACATTGTATAAGGATACCCATATCTTCCAAGCTGGATACAGAGAGATTTGCAAATTGCATATCCATGTTGTCTGGACTAGTAATAGGGTGGATGGTTAGGGTTTGCGTACTGGCTTTTACAGAGGTCTCCTAGGGTGGTCTCTTGAGATGCAGGCTATAGATGAATAGTTGTAGGATATGGTATTAGTGCTATGTGATGCGCAAGCTTGGACTTAAGGTGAGCCAATGGGCACTTCTCCTGTCATTTCAATTGATAACATCTGGAAAGGAAAGCACTGAAATCTATCTAACCAAACCTGGCTGCTGACCCTGATGGTCTGAGTGGCTTTTTCCTGAGCGTAGTGTTGCAGACAGTTTAGCCGAGTGCCTGTCCATCATGTTTCAGGAGACATGGTTATGTCCCTGACATTTGGAAGGAAGCCATTGTAGCCCCCATCCCAAAACTCAGCTAGGCTTATCAGCTGATGATTACTTTTCTGTCTTCCTTCTATCACTTTAGGGTGGTTACATTATGGAATACCCTTCCACTGCATGTCAGATGTGCAGGGATGTACAGTTTGACCTGTATTTTGAGTAAATACATTGAACATTCTATATTGCCGCCGTGGTACAGCAGTAGCATTGTTACCTCACAGCAAGAGGTTCTCCCGTTCGATTCTCGGCTTGGCTTGGGAGTGCCTTCTGTGTGGAGTCTGCATGTCCTCCCCACGGTTGGATAGCATTCGAAAGACATGCGTGCGTAAATGGGCGTGCCTTCGTAGAAGGTTCGGCGTCGAGCTAGCACCTCGGCGTTTCGTAAAAATCTACTGCCAATCATTAGCGGACCGGAGTTCCGCTGTGGCGACCCCTTACCGGGTAAAAGCCGAAAGACCAGCAAACAACATTGAACATTCTATCATTCCTTTAATTATGGGATGTGGAATATGTTTCAATATTTTCTAGTATGAGTTTATAGCCCAATCCTCTTGTTGTGTAGACATTATTAGTTCCCTTGACCAGGGCCTTTGAATTGCTGTGTCTTGTTTGGACAATGTAAAAAGTTTTGACTCTGTACCTCACAGTGTCATCTTAGAAGTGTTGCAGGATCTTAAAAATTAACTCCTATATCTTATAGTGGGTGGCTAACTGGCTGATTGGGAAGAAGTCCATAGTTAAAATAAAACTAAAGGTAACACAGGGGTCTGTTCTGGAACCTCTTTTGTTTCTTTATTTTTTTTATGACCTGCATCTTCAGACCCCTTTTGTTATCCAGATTACACAACAGATATTCTGTCCCACTGCCCATATCTAACATTATGATCCCTAGTACTCAGAAATAGGACAGCAGTCATGATTCAACCAATTGTTGAACAGGCAACAACCTTGGAGGCAAAATTATCACAAAAATAAAAAAACAATTTCAGTGGCAGTTTTCTATAAAAATGTTTTAAAAATTAAAATTGTTGAAAACTGTTGTTTATTTTATTTACCATGAAAAAATTCCACTGATGAAACTTTCACTGAGGGAAAGACATGCTCACAAAAACAAAACATTCTATATATATATATATATATATATATATATATATATATATATATATATATATATATATATACATACATATATATGAATGAATGATTATATAAAAATTGGCTGTCATATTACTTGGTTGTTACATAAATCAACAACAAAAATATATAGACCAATCATTACATCACTAACACAACACATTGACATACAATACATTGAAAAAGTAAACAAACAAAAATCATTTGATTTTGTACCATCAAATTTTCTGAATAGTGGTAATGTTAAGAATTTTTTTTTATTTAGATGCAATTTAAAGTTAGCAGTAGGGTTCAGGGTTAGAGTTAGCCCGCTAACTAAGGTAACGTAGGGAGGTGAAGGTGAAGCAAAGGGTGATCAGGTGTATTAAATGCTTTCAACGGGTCAGTTACTTTGTTGGAAAGAAGGTGAATATGTGAAAGGTATGTTAAATGTTTTTTTTTATTGTTAGAAAGCAAAATATTAATAAGGAGCCTGAACTGTTAGTCAACATATATATATATATATATATATATATATATATATATATATATATATACATATATATATATATATATATATATATATATATATATATATATATATATATATATATATATATATATATATATATATATATATATAGGCATAAGTTGTCTTGGTGGTCATAGGAAGAATAAAAACAGAATGTTATGGCTGATATTACTTTTCAGCATTTCCAGAAACTGAAATCAGTAGTCCGTTTACAACAGACTGAGTGTAGGTTTTGAAGACAGTGTTCTTTAATACATGTGTTACTAAATGCAATACCAGCCTGGGGATATATATTGTGTGCATTTTACAACACTACAAACTACTTTTACAGTATCAGTGCTAGATTTACTCACTAAGCTGAAAACATTGTTAGGTACATAGTCTGACAACTTTCCTGGCCTGCTTACTGCAGTGACATGCTCCAGTGCACAGCATTTCAGACTAATAGACATGTTTATAGATTTTGTGAAATACACTGTAGTATAAGGTGACAAACTAAAACACTTGTATTCTGACATTAGTTGTACCGTAATCACTTACAAAATAATTGTATTTGTTTTCGAATCATGTGGCTGAACAAAAATAATGTTGCTGATTTTCTGACTTGTCATATTAGCACTGCCTAGCTGAAACTGTTTGCTGTAACCTTAGCTGTGGAGTGTGGTACATAAATGGCAGCTGTTTTGTATGCAAATTAATGTAAACCATAATTCTGGGTAAATTTTACTTTGTTGCTGCTCCAGACTGTGATAATGCCACCAGCCTATGTTTGATATAAAAAAATGTCTGCTAATGGAGCAGTAGTGGAAGTGGTTGTTTGCAGTAACAAATATAAGGTAATTAACTTTGACTGGGGAGAATAAGCTTACTGCAAGGATGACCCCAGGTGGTGTCTTCAGGAACAGCAAGTTGCACTCACATGCCAGTGTTCTAGGGTGGCAGGATCCTGTATGTTGGGCAGAGATACAGCAGCATATAATATGTATAACTGCTGCTAAGGAATGTAGGTACATAAAATCCTGCCTCTTTCTGAGCCATGGTGAGATCAGTTACATATGACAACTATACCCTTCAAGGGATATGCAGTCTGGAACTTCTGGGAGATGGACAAAGGAACAGAGGATATTACTGGACTGAGGACCTGATTATTACATTCCTGGAAAATAGAGGTGTAGGAATGTATTAGCCAAAATAAATGTTACAAACTGATCTGGAAGGCAACAAATATATATACACAAGTATGAATAAGGCAGTTTTGAGTCCTTAGAATTGATTTGATATGTGATGACCCTTGTCTGGGCTAGTAATCAAGGAGTCGGAATCCTCACCTCCTACACTGGAGAGCACTTGGAATACAAATGGATGTACTCAGTATTTCCAAATGCACACCTGCCTGCATCAAGCACTATTTCTCTTAAGAGTACACAGGGAACAAACTCAGCCTGGGGTCTGGATTTCTTTATATCTGTCTCCCTCCAGGTCCCCACTAAGACTGTCCAGTGGTACAGCTGTAGGGTAAGTTCTCAGATGAGTGCGCAAATCACGTCCTCCAGCACCCTCTCTGTGAAACCAGTGCTTTGTTTCCCTACTGCAAGTAGCTGACACACACACACACACACATATTTGATTTTTCACATGCACTCACATCTGGGAAAGGCTGACATAGATTTACCTGCTATGCCCCCTTCTGCCCAGAGTATAAGGTAGTTATCACTGCCACCAGACACTCCACAATCAGCTACCCTAAGGCCCTTAACAAAGGGTGCCCAATTATACTGTGTAATATTAATACTAACACAAATGGTAGTAGTTGACCAAGATAGCTAGGCCTCCTGGACAGGCCCACACAGTGTCATCAAATAAATATAAGCAGTCTCAAAGGTTAAATACTTTCTAAAAGGACCAGCCACAATAAAAGTTTTAAATATATTTAATAATAATAAACAATAAAAGAACATGAAATATTGAATATATATTTATAGTAATCGGTGCTGCGGTAGCGTTGTCGCCTCACAGTAAGACATTGTCCTGTTCAATTCCCAGTTAGAGCGTCTTCTGTGTGGAGACATGCGTGAATGGGCGTGCCTTCGTTGAAGGATGTGTGTCAGGGCTGGCAACTCGGCACGTAAAAATCCACTGCCAATCATTAGCGGACCGGAGTTCCGCTGTGGCGACCCCTAACCGGGAAAAGCCGAAAGACACAACAACAACAGGGAAATCAATAACATTGATGGACAGACTTGGACAAATAAAGAAAAACAATATCTAAACTAAGCTTCACTATATTTTCCTCACTGAATCTAGGAGAATTACTATTCCCTACTTACTTAATAGAGTAAGGCAGATGATGTAGTGAATGGTCCTTCTTGTTATCAGGCTCAAGACAGAATACTCACTACTGAGAGATTTCCACTGTAATATCTAAATCATAATTTCCAAGATGGCTGGCAGAGTGACCTAATCTCTTCACCTGACTCTAGGTTCTCACTGTATCCCCCTTTGATGCTGAGACAGGAATTTAGCATAGATGGCTACAATACACACCTAGATGTTTATGGCAGTGCCCTGGAGACATGAAACAATTACAGTACTTTGCCCTCTTCTTTACAGAGGTTATTAAACAATGGCCTTTTCCAGACCTACTGACTCCAGTTCCATTCAGCAGAGTGGGGTGCTGTGTCGATGGCTTAACAACTAATTTAATTTCAAGTGTTTTCCAAAACTAGCTCGACTGAGATTAACTGCTTCTTTTCCGTGTCCTTTGCTAACATATATACATATTTTAAAATATATTGTTTCCTTCCTTCTTAAATGTTCCTTAATTTTTTCATCGGTACTAAACCTAGTATTTACTTGTCCCAAAACAGTTGCCTGCAAACCCTGTGGGTCTCCATTATAGTGTTCCTTAAAGTGCATAGCTATAGGACTCTGAAATCTTTACTTTTTGATGTCCCTTATGTGCTCTTTTAATCTTGCAGCAAAACTTCTCTTACTCTCCCCAATATAAAATAATCCACAATTTAAAATATGATACAATGTTTCTAAGGGGCTTAAATAGGGAATTGTCTTGGAAGCATTTAATAGAAGAAGGTTAAAAAGAATACAAAGGGTTAAGCTAGTTAGCTTTTTTAGTGAATTCTTAATTGGGTGATTATTTAATTGATTAAATGTATGTATTTAAGTGCATGCTTACTAGTAGTAAGATGTACTCTGAAAATGCTTTTTTGAAAGCTGAGGTGCCAGAGATTTGTTATTTGCTCTTAATGGTATAAGAGTTTGAAGTTTTGCTGTTAACTTTGAATGCAAAAGTTATTTTACTGTTTTAATAAATCAGTCTGTGTACTAAACTGGGTGGCCACGGTGGTGCAGCGGTTAATGTTGTCGCCTCACAGCAAGAGATCCTCCGGTTCGATCCTTAGCTTGAGTGCCTTCTGTGCGGAGTCTGCATGTCCTCCCTGTGGTTGCATGGGTTTCCTCTGGGTGCTCTGGTTTCCTCCCACATCCCAAAGACATGCTGTAGGTGAACTGGACACTCTAAATTGGCCCTAGGTGTGTGTGTGTGTGTGTGTGTGTGTGTGTGTGTGTGTGTGTGTGTGTGTGTGTGTGTGTGTGTTTGTGTGCCTTCCATGGAAGGTTGGGCGCCGGGCTGGCAAGTCAACACTGTAAAAACTCTACTGCCAATCATGAGTGGACAGGTGATCCGCTGTGGCGACCCCTAACTGGAAAAAAGCTGAAAGAAGAAGATGGGTCTGTGTACTAAACTGAGTGAATTCATCTGGCCTTGAACTTGTGGTGTGTGATCTTGTATAAATCAGTTTGATATTCAAAGGACATGTCATTCTTTACAGAACTCCAGCTGGCTATGCTGGCACTAGCCCATATCACCACATGGTACAGTGCATGCATTTTAAAGGGGTATTGTGAGTTTCAGTGGTCCTTGGGTGACATTTATTCATATTGTGTTATCCTGGGTGTCATCTTTTTCATTCTGATGATATCAGCAAAACAGGCTTGATTAAAAACAAAAATGCTAGGAGAACCATAGAACTGCATTGATTGTTTCCATGTGGGTCCGCTGGAATGGCAGAATTAAAACTGATGACCTTTTGGAATGACTTTTGTTTCAAAATCACAGTGAACAACTCATTTCAAACTGACTCCTTTCTGGGGCTTAGACACAGCATGGGTAATGGATGGCAATAGCCTATTTGTTGGTAATTATACTAAAGAGAAAGGACAGAAAGAATATTGTTTTTACAGTGAGAGAGAGAGAAGGAGTACACAAGGTGTTTACATGGTAGGTAACCACGTTGCTTAGTTATAGGCAGATGTGGTATCTGCATCTGTTGTGTGTTGCCACTTTAACTTCATTGGGAAAGTAACCAACATGGAAAGGATGATATTGCCATTTATTAACACATGTTGCCGTACACAGATGCATCCTTAAATCTATATCTGTGGATACCCTTTCACATGCCTAGTCTCTGGCTTTGATGTTTTTATCTCCACAATACTTGGATAATGAAGTGTTTAAGAAGAATATAGAGAGTGCATATTTAATTTGAAATAGTCTTATTACAACCAGAAAACATTTAAAATACATGCATAACATACAGTATTTGAAGCTCTGGAAGATTTTTTCGGTCTACAACTTAATTTGTTACCTGTTTTTAATATGTGCATGGCTTATTTATTGTTATTAAAAACTGATTATTGAATCACAAACCCTGCATATGACTGGGGTCACAGGCCAGAAGTCATAGCCATTAAAGTGCCCTTGTTTACAATATGCATTTTATGATTATACACATATATTAGCGTGCTTGAAAATTTATTCTGACTTGTATTTTTTTAGTGTGTAAAAGGGAAGAGAAAAATTTCACTACAACTGTGCTTACATACCAAATGTATTTATTTATATACTTTAGAACTACACTCATTGCATCATGCCACCATTAGAAAGTTCCTCTAATGAAGTACCTCAACATGGGCCACAGAGAATGGTTCTACTATAAAACACGGACTTCCTGAAAGTAATGCTTCAACAAAATGAAAAAAAAAATACTTAAGAAGCAAAAGGGCAAAAAACTCCCTTTTTTCTTGTTTTTTGCAGGGGTGGCAAACCCCCTCTTCCCCCTGATGTGGGGGAAAGCCCCTCTGAATTTATCTGTGCAAACTCACACCAACTCATAGAATGGAGAAATCTCACTGAAAGGTGAATCATTGCTGGTGGAGACTTAGAAATCACCCACAAAATGATTTCCTACAGAGTAAAGCATTTGACCTTGTGCTATTCAACTCTATTTCTACAGCATACTAAGACATGGGAAGAAGCCGCAGTGGTGCAGCAGTAGCATTATCGCCTCACAGCAAGAGGTTCTCCCGTTCGATTCTCGGCTGGAGCGCCTTCTGTGTGGAGTCTGCATGTCCTCCCCGCGATCGAGTGGCGTTCAAAAGACATGCGTAAATGGGCGTGCCTTCGTTGAAGGTTGGGCATTGAGCTGGCACCTTAGCACATTAAAAATCTACTGGCAATCATTAGCGGACCGGAGTTCAGCTGTGGTCACCCCTAACCGGGAAAAGCCGAAAGAAGAACAACTAAGACATAGGAAATTTCTCCTTGAGATTATCTAGGGAAACCTACAGAGAATAAACCCTAGTTGCTCACCAAGCTGTATTTGCTTTTTACTTACAAGAAGTGCACACAATACCTATCAACCTCCTAGGGCAAAATATCTGGACATAGTCATGAATAATGGGGGAACAAATGGCCCAAAATTGGAACAGTCTTTAAATATCGCTTTTACAACCTTAGAAAGTTGGTATAATAACATGTTTTATATTAACATGAATTTTTCTGACGGGTATGAAGTCTGCAACTCAAATATATGTCATTATTTTCTGACTTCAGTCTTTAATAATTTGCCAGTGATTTGCCAGAAAACTACAATTCTGTTAAAAATACACCAAAAATATGAGGCAAAAATCTGGACATTCTGCAAACATCTGTACAGTTGAGAGGTGTGAGTGCACAATCAAAGCAGACAGTGACTTCAGTAAAACAAGGTTGTGTGTAAAAGCAGTACTTCAGTGGAATTACTAAACAGCATATGGTACAAAATAATTTTAAGGGAAACT
This sequence comes from Protopterus annectens, assembly GCF_019279795.1. Taxonomy (NCBI): domain Eukaryota; kingdom Metazoa; phylum Chordata; order Ceratodontiformes; family Protopteridae; genus Protopterus; species Protopterus annectens. The sequence goes on along the minus strand of NC_056748.1, from coordinate 1,015,064,050 downwards.
AAGCAGTCATACAAGTTAAAGGTGATATTTACAGTGATAAGCAGAGTCTAAACATATTCAGTATACCTTAATCAATAAGACTCTGTTGAATATATGCTTATTTATTTGCACATGTATAAGTCAGCAGGATATAAATCGCATGGAATATCTTCTGCTTATTCTCCTGCAACTCATTATATTGTCCTGGTTATTATAGCCCAAATGTGTATATCACTTTAGGCTTTGATATTAAGCTTTATATAGGATATGGGTAACATAGCACACAATATGTGTTACTTTTTCCTAATACAAAATACTTGTGCTTTTTATGTATTTCTTTATCCAAACCGCCATTCACAGTAATTTTATATAATCACTATGAATATACATTTAATTGTGTGACTGTTTCAGCTCTTTTGCTGATATTGTGCTCTACAATTAATTGTATGACCATTTTAACTATTTTTTGTCTGTATTATGCTACATTTGGATTGAATGAATGAGTGAACAGATAAATAAATAAGTACTCATAATGTTTTGCAAATATAAAAACTAGGCGGCAACTTTCAGTTGAGTGCTTATATTCATTTATGGATATCTCAGGCATTTTTAAAAGATGAATAACTCCATCACAGATGACACTGCAACAGTTAGCAGCCGTTAGTAATTCTATTTTAATTATTTTAAAATTTGCATCATTACTTCAGGGAGTAGCTACAGAAACTACAGCCCCGCTGCTGGCATTGGTGTTACTTTTCACAACAATATTCTTTTAGAAATTGTTACATATTAGATTATTAATAATTACTTATTAGTGCAGGCTTATCTGGAATGGTATTATCAAAGTAAAATAGGTATGAAACCCAAGATCTACAATGTGCATAAGCAGTTTTTCAAGACTCACTGCCCAGTTGTGTATGTGGGATAAGGGAGAGGGATTGGTGATGTTTTTAAAAGTTATACTTTTATAAAATATGATCATACCTGCATAAGGCTTTCACTGAGGTATTATAATATGGATGTCATAACTGTAGCCCCTGCTTATTATATAATTGCAGTTTTCACCAATATATTGTAATATAGTTGACATGGTTGCAGCCCCTAGATGTAATATAACTGAGTAGACTTTTACTGATGTACTGTAATATAATTGGTATGGCTGCATCCTCTGCTTGTTATATAATTCCATTGGACTTTCACCAAGTTATTGTGGTGTAGTTGCTATGGTTACAGCCCCTGTTTATTGTATGATAAACTAGGGTGGTTTGAAGAAAGCAACCACTCTGTGCGTAATGTATTAGCAGACGTGATTGTCACATGCTATTCAGCCTTAAGTGCATTTCAGATTTCCGAAATGAAAGCTGATATTGCATTTTTAATAAGAATGAAGCACATTAGTGTACTGTGTATAGCATAACCTGTAGCAGATACATTTTGGACCTGGCTTGCTTTTCTTTTTTTTGCTCCTCCACTCTGAATTGAGGAACACAGAACAGAGCTGTCTTGCTCATTAAAGCAGTGAAATGTCTGTTTTCAAAAACAGCTGAAAAATTCCTGATAGCCTCTGATAACAAGAGTAGAGCATTCAGTCAAATTCAGTTTGGACAACCTCTGAATTTTGTAAGTTGAGTAAAAATTCAGTCAGAAGACTAGGGATACTGTGAAAGTTTTTTTTTCCTACTTCAATGTGCAGTGACCTCAAAGTTGATTTTAATAAGTAGCTTAGATAATGAGTGACGTATAGCCTTCTGTACAGGAAGTAGACACCAAAGAAAACAACCAAATCTTAAACGTTCTCAAACTGACATTTGGTTAAAAGAAGAAAAAAAAAGAAAAAAAGCAAGGTTATTTGTACAAATCAAATCCACTTTTGTTGTGTTGTGTGTATTTACACCTTTTATTTAATAAACAAAGCGTTTTAGTTTAGCTGCAAACCCCAGTTTCCTCCAATTTGTTAAAACAGGATGGATGGAATTTTACACCCCTTTGTTTTTTTTATAAAATACCACATTGTTTTTTCAATCTCTATCTGTCTGTACTATACATGTAAAATCAATTTTACACTGTTTTAACATACTCTGAGGAAGCTACAACTGGGTTTGCAGCGTTTCTTGTTTATTAAATAAAATAAAAGGTTAAAACAACAACAAACAAAGAACAGTGTGAATGTACTTCTCTACTCACCTTGCTTTTTTTTTTTTTTTTTTTTGTTTTTTGTGTTTGTGACACAGTGTTTGTTATGGACAAAATTGAGCAAGGTAATAAGAATAGTATTCCATCTCAGAACAGTCTTTCATCCACTAACAGTTCTACATTCATTACAGCAGCTCAAACTAGATAATTCAATTAAAATGATTTAGACTTTAACAATTTTAAATATGATTACACACGCATCTTTACAGCATAGATGCCCTCCTCACTAAACTAAAAAAAGGTAAAAAAAAAAAAACTTCACAGATAATTTTTTACCAGCACAATAATAATGGTGCATCACAACTTCCAGATAACAACAGTCTGATGCGTTTTTTTTCCAAAACCAGGAAATGTCTTTGACACAAGATTCTACAGCATCGACCACAAAGCACAGAGGAAGAATTGGAACAACTAATACCTATACAACTGAATGACAGTACTGAAGCATTACCTCTCTGTTTTACCATCGATCCTAACTAACACTAAATTTTTTTTTTTATTTTATAATTTTCTCAAGTTCTCAATCCAACAACAACTCATTGACTCTTTTTCTTCTCTTGGCAATACTTTTGTTCCAGTTGCCATTACATTTTACTCTGAAACTGACTTTGACTTGAAACAAAAACAATTTGAATTGAATTTTAATGTTGCTTGTAATTCTTGAAAACAGTGATTATTCAGAAAGAATGAAGTCCATCTTAGATAGTCCAGCTTATAGACTCTCTCTAATGAATTAAACACAATATTTGCATGCAAACAGAGTTATTTTCAGGGATCTCCCCCGATTAGAGCACTCATAGATGGCAGGTCCTCTATGACCTCATCCAGTGCCGTTTAGTTGACAATATCCTTGCAAAATACTTAAAAATTAATTCCTTGTATGCTTGGTATCTTACTTAAGGAGTTGGGGCTCAACAAACTGAAATTGACACAGTTACTGAACTAATTGACATTATATTAACATCTAATTTTTCATTGAAAACAATTACGCATGGTAGTAGCTTTCTGGGAAAAGAAGTTCATCTTGAACCAACAACTAGCAGCACATTCCATCATTGTATACAGATACCTGGATGATGACATCTTCATAAAACAACCTGACTTCTTCTCTCGTCAGAAGGCACTTTTGCCTGTGGAAACTGCAACTGGTGTGAATGTCTTAGGACAGGAACACACAATCAACTGAATGGTAGAAAGTTTAGTCAACACAACAAAAATTGTGTTACAAAAAAAATGCATTGTTTACTGGCAACTTGTACTTGTTGCTCAGCCCTACGAGGATAATGCACTCTCTAAGCATATTTTACAAAACAAAGAACATAGCTTTTGTGTCTTGCAATGGACCATAATATTCCCCCATAATATTAGAGGTGGCGGTATCCATCTGAAACATTAAAACTAAATGCATTCCAACTACCAGTTTTAGCGAGAGAACTGTAATATTTCTTGTTTACTTAAACTCAAGAGCTATTTAATAGTTTTTAATACCTACATGAAACCTGTTCCCTTCCTTTTTCTTGACCTGTATCATCATGTGGTTGGTTGGGTTAGACCCCAAGTACACATATAAATATTCTGTTTTTCTTTTTTCAGCATATTCACAGACATATTGTACATCTAGAAATTAACTAGCAATATATTCTCACTAGTAGGTCATTAGGTCATATTGTTCCATTATATGTATCTCACACTCAGTTGGGAGGGTGAGGAATTTTACATTTTTATTTTTTTTATTTTTTATATTTTTGGACTTTACAATTTTTATTCTTATATCAATGTATCAATGTACTATCTTAGCATAGTAGCCTTTCCTCCTTTCCTTGGATGAACTTCTGCCCATATGACCACTTGGTCTTTAACAATGATACACTTTTAACAACATGAGCATATTTTCCTAACTGCTTACAGTTCTTTTTTGTCTAAATTAGAAATCCAATTCCACTAAAGTTTGAAACTTTGAACTGATTATTGACTTCTAATCCCATATTCATACATCTTTGGCTAAACACTAATTTGGTTAAAAGATGTAGACCTTTTGACCACAATCATGGCAAGCTTTGCCTTCAATTTAGCAAGCAGGAGTAAAGGAAAAAGACTGTGTTAACAAAGAAATATACTTCTTATGTTTCTGATCAGCTTGAGCAGGGCACTTCCAGACTCCTGGCATGGACACTCATAATCAGCATGAGTTCTGAAATTCCATTCCTTCTACCAGTGGCATCTGTGAACTATCCCTGATCTTGTACCTGAGCAAGGGTTACTGAATACACAAATTGTTACCATAACTTTTTACCAATGTGTTGGGTGTAGAATTTTCAAGTCTTGTCTCTGACAACATATCCATCCATTCAGGAAATGAGGAATCCATTGTACTGTCATCACCATGGCAAGAAATGCTTAATCTGAGCTCTATTTAGTCTGGAAAATTCCAGAAACATGCAAATGTTAAATAATTGATTACAGCTGCCCAAGATGTTATCTATTATGTTTACTTGTATAATATTAGCATCTGTAGCCCTTACAAAGTATAAATTTGTTTAACTTACAGAGGTCAGTGGGATATGACTTGAGTAGAATCTGTTGGGAAATTCTGTGCCATGTTTACTTAGCAATGACTCTATCATTGTCTGTTTATTAGAACCTCAATACACAGCATTTTGGCATGCCATGTGAATGTTATAGCAGACTGAATAACACAGAATAATTATGTCTGTTGCATATTCTCATTTTTGCCAGTGTAGAATAGCTGCTTAGAACATAGGGAAGACTGTCCTTATGTTACAAATATTCCCCTACCTCTGCTCCAATCTAAGAAATGTCAGCTGTGACAATAATGAAGGGACAGGTGGACTACATTTTTTAAAACATATTTCATGTTGTATTAAGTCCCGTCATTGAAGCTGCCATATCATCTGGGCCTACATTTCAAGAACGACAGATACGTTAATATATTATAGCACACATGATAACAACTAAAACAGCAAACGTCTCTTTAAAATCTCACCCATTCCATCCAAGAAGGATTTCACTTCTAACCTGCAGTTTTTTTTTTTACATTTCTTCTGCACATAACTGGGAAAATGAATGTACAGAAAAGCTCAGCATTCTTTCATAGCTCTCCTGTGGTTCAGGAAATGTTGTTTTGTTTATAAGGGTATCCTGCTGTTTAGAATAATCTAGCCAAGTCAAGGTTCTGTAATTTGCTTGTATAAACCTTTATGTGTTGTTTGCTTTGTACTATAATTCCACATAAATTATTAGCATTCTGCAGTCTTAGTGTCTGAAAGGCACTTTTTGTGAGTATTGATATGGGGGAACCTTATTGAGTAAATTGCAGTCTTTAAAAAAAATCAGGATTTCTGGAAGTACAGCATCACACTGGGAAGTTTTTAGTTATGCAGACTCCCTGCTGACTAAATATATGTGGTAAATCTTGACATGAAAGCATGTTACCTGCAGCATACCTTTGTGTGATGTTTTTAAAGATATGTCCTAGTCCATTTTTATCCATTATTTCTGAAATCTTAAACTGAAGAATAGGTAAATTCCTTGCTTATTCAAGCTAGTAAATAGTGACAGACTCTTGTTAGAAAATCTAGGTCAAGAATATTAGTATATAATAGTGTCTCTTTACGTAATATTTTCTGACAAGAGGCTGTTTGCTTTTGTGAAAAGTAAAGTAGGAACAGTAAAAGAACAAAGGAAGTAAAAGTGCAATGCTAGTAAAAGATAGTTGGGGCACCAGAGCAGGAAAACTAATTAAAGATGGAGTTCAGTTTGAATAAGAGTCCTTCCTACAGGGCTATTCCACAGTTTAGTTTTGGGACTGCGTTCTGATACAAATGACTGCATTACTGTGTTACTGCAAGCCAGAAACATGTAAACAAGTGAGCAGGTGTGTATATGTATGTATATAAGGCAAAAAATAATAAGTGATGATCGCAAATGTAAACAATACATTTACGCTCGTGAACATACAACAAAGACAAAAACAAAAATAAAACAAAAAGCAAAAAAAAAAAGTAGCATAACACCAATTGACATTGGGGCTCTGCACCCACCCCCCAAAGCATACATTTATACTAATTTTATGATTGCACAACATTGAAACAAGTGAAATACATCTTATTATGCTAATCTTAACCTCATTAATTTTGACTACAGCATAATGTGGTGTATTTCACCAACAGCAATTTCTAAGATAAAAACTCTGCCATGACTAAAGTATCTTGGAACCAAAACAGTTGTGTGTGTGTGTGTGTGTGTGTGTGTGTGTGTGTGTGTGTGTGTGTGTGTGTGTGTGTGTGTGTATATATATATATATATATATATATATATATAAAAATATGTATATATATGTATATATATATATATATATATATATATATATATGTGTGTGTGTATGTATATATACACACATATGGATTCTAAGGGGCCTATCTACACTTTAGTGAGAGGATTGCGCTGATTGGGTCCTATCTGGTAAAGGGACTTCGGCCTAGGGCTTGGAATAAGCATCCTCATTAGCCCTTTTGAATTTTTTGAAAGTTTTTTTCAAGTTTTTATCTTCTGGTATTTAGACCCTGCATTTGAGCAATTTTCTGCTTATTTGTGCATTGCACAACACATCACAGTGCTGTGCAATTGTGCTCCATAGCAGGATAGTTACATTCAACAATTTTTCCCTTAGATACAACTGTAGCACATTAGTATAGCCCTTATCCTTAGTGCTTTCCCAGTCAAAGAAATAGTGAGCAGCAATAAACCACCAGAAAAAAAAAAAAAAAACAGGCACAAATATCCATCCACTGAGCTCATCCATGATCAATTCTTAAAACCAACCCCTAGTGACAACAGTCTTCAACCTAACATTATGGAGAGCTGGACTACCCTTGTGCCTCCTGCCAATCTTGTTGACTTGGGTCTCTTGAGGTAGCATAGCAATTGCCTCATGTACACCAACAACCCTCTACAAATAACTCACTCTAGTACAGAGTGTGAGAGATGTATCTACACCAAGAATGTTGAATCCATGTTCTCTCACACTTTAAACAGTGACACTGAAAAGGTTGTCAACTCGCCCACCAATACATATGCACATAGTACCACTACTTATAGACATAATATACATGAAACACAAAAATCTACATATGTGGAGGTTCTCTTGAAAATTTTACCGAAACACTGGAGACCTCCAAAATACAAGACTGCTACAACTTATATAGTCCCCGCAGCACTCATGACATATAGCAACTCCAGTGCCTCGCCCACCAAGCCCATAAGGTATAACACTCAAAAAACAAACTTTTTTGTCATTGGAATGAGAGACAGATATATCCCACTCACCAGTTTGTACAAAGAGAAAGTCACGGTCAGCTAACTGACCTGTGCCAGGATTTGTCTAATCACGCATGCACTCAGGTCCCTCAGCAACAAGTACCAGTATGACTGTCATAGTTCATGTTGGTGTGAATGGCCTGAGAAGTACTTCAGTGGACTATATGAAGAGAGACTTGGTTGAGCTCTCTGAGAATGTGTCTCAGGCAGGTATTTTCCTAGCCTTGAGCAGCATACTACCCTCACCTACAATGATGCCACATTATAAACAAAAAATGACTGATTTCAATAATTGGCTTAGTTTTTGGTGTCATTCAAAGGGGGATCCAGTTCCTGTCATCCTGGAAAGCCATGTTTGACAAACCTTGCTGCTTTGCCAGGAATGGTTTGCACCTGGCACCTCTAGGCTTTCAGCTGCTGGCAAAGCCCCCCCCCCCCATAGTGCCTTTTTAGGCAAAGGTCTCAAAAGCAACATTACCAATGTGAAATTAGCCAATCAGAACAATATAAGGGTCATGCTGCTAAATGCTAGGAGCTTAAACCAAAAACTGCACTCCCCGGAAGCACTTCTATCTCTAGAAGATGTAGATGTTTCTGCAGTCACAGAAACCTGGTTCAAGGCCTCAGAGAGTACCCCAGCCTTGCAAGGCTACAATGCTTCCACACCTTTAGACTGCAAAATGAATGTGTGAAAAACCAAAGGAGGCAGTGTTTCAATCTATATTAGAGATAAATTCACCTCCAATCTAGACTCCATGGAGTTACTCCAAGTCCAGCTTACAGTGGGTAAGACCCCCATTCAAGTCATAGCCAGTTATAGATCCCCCTCCATGGGTAATGATGCCCATGAAGCCTAGTTGACCAAACTGGAGGCAATCCAAATTTTATTGAACACACTTGTTATGGGGGATTTCAGTTATCCCACCATCAACTGGGAAACCTATGCTAGCCCTAACTCGCTAGAGCAAAAGTTCCTTGACTTTGTTAATTCAAATGCCCTGGAACAGATTGTTCATACACTGACAAGAGGAACAAACATTCTAGATCTGGTCCTTACCAACATGTCAAACAGAAGCACTGCCACAACTGTCAGACCCTCATTAGTTAAAACTGACCCCAAATCAATCACCTTTGAGCTTGCATGAACACCAGAATTCACAAAGGGTGAAATCAGACTAAAAACATTCACAAAGGCAAACCATACCCACCTAGGTGAAGGTATAACTGCATTCCAAGCCCCACCACAAGCTAGAAATGGTAACTATGCCAAAGCTTACACTAAAGCCCTGTAGAATCACTTGCCTAAGTATATAAACTTGGCTGGAAAGAATCAAAGCTAGAGACCCAAGCACAAACAAGCTGCTATGGTGGACATACAGCATCAACTACCTTTACAATAAATGCAAAAAGTTGCTGTCCAAGAGAACAAAAGCAAGGCATAAACAATGTCCCCTTCACGCTGTCAAATCAACAACAATACTCATCCATGAAGTGGTAAGGGACCTGGGATCACAAGTTGACCGTGACCTTAACTCCCACCACCATGTGTCTACTGTAGTAAGTATGGCTTTCTATGTAGCACACTTGATTAGAAAAGGCATCTCCTCAAGAGCAAAAGAGGTTATAACCATGTATATTCGCACTTATCTGGCCTATAATTGAATACAGCATGTGCCTTACACAGACCGAATAAAGTCCCTGTCACTATACTCCATATTGTATAGACTTCTTAGGTGAGACTTATGCCTGACCTACAGAGCAATCCAAGACCCAAACCTAATGAACTTGCTGCATATCTGTCAATCAAACGTAACTAGGGTTACCCATACCAGGGACCTAAATATGGTCTGAAATGTAAATAGTACATGCTGGAGGGACAGATTTATCTTCCAGCGACTGCCGCATCTTTGAAACAGGCTACCATTTCATGTCAAACAGAGAATCTCTATGACACAGTTCAAGAGGAACCTGGATGAGTGGATGGGGCACCATATATTCTTACCAGGGATAGTGCCCACAACCCTCCTGGACATGGGCAGTCATCACTAAATGCAGTCTTGGGTATTGACTAGCATTTCCATGGTATTACATTGGGATGAAACGGCTAGGCTTAAAATGACCTGTGGATTGATAGCCTAGTAATCTCCAATGATCCTCTGATCCAAGAACCACCAAGCACCCAAATGAACACAAGGTAAAATCATAAATCCAACAAAAACCTTGTGCACCTCTGGACAAAGAACTGATTTATAGGCAGTAAAATTGAAGACACTGAGACACATACTTTTAGTGCTTTTAATGGAACTTCATCAGAAAGTAAATTGCCTTGATTACCCTTATATTTAAATATACCCCAAATGAGCAGTTGTAATTTTTGCCAATTGGTCATCACCATCAACATATTAAATGCTTTGATTCCACCAAGATTTAAAGACACATACATAAAATACAAAATCAAGTGCAAAAATCGCAGAGAAAAATACAGAAACTCATCATTTGAATAAAATATTATAGTTAAACTTCCATATTTGTGTGTGTGTGGTTCCTTTCACAGGGAAAGGATTTCGGCAGTCCGTGCACTCGGTGGAATGCAGTTTTGTAGGAATGGGATTGGTAAGTAAAATTCGGTTAAAGGTAATGTCGTTTAAAGAAATAGACTATATGTGTGTGTGCGTGTGTGTGTCTATGTATATGTATACTGTATATACATACATGTGTGTGTGTGTGTGTGTGTGTCTGTGTGTGTGTGTGTGTGTATATATATATATATATATATATATATATATATATATATATATATATATATATATATATATATGTGTGTGTGTGTCTGTGTGTGTACATATATATATATATGTGTGTGTATATGTGTATATATATATATATATATATATATATATATATATATATAGATATATGTGTGTGTGTGTGTGTGTGTGTGTGTGTGTACATATATATATATATATATATATATATATATATATATATATATATATATATATATATATATATATATATATATAATATATATATGTATATATATATATATATATATATATATATATATATATGACTTCAACAATTGGCTAAGCTTCTGGTGTCATTCTAAGGGGATCCAGTATCTATCTGCCTGGGACGACATGGTCGACAGACCACGATGCTTTGCCAGAGATGCCCTGCACCTGTCACCCCTGGGATTCCGGATACTGGCTAAGCCTCTTGCCACCCCTATAGTGCCTTTTTTAGGCAAGGTTCAAATGACAAATTCACCACCATAACAGGAACAGTAAAGTAAAAACTGAGGGTAATGCTACTCAATGCTATAAGTCTAAATCTCAAAATGCACTCCCTCGAGGCACTCCTTAAAATGGAGAACATCGATATCCATGCAGTGACTGAGACCTGGTTCAAGGCTCCAGAGAGCACCCCTGCATTACCAGGCTATAACTCATACCACACTTTTCGGCCATCTAACCTGGACCAGAACACCAAAGGCATAGGTGTGTCCATATTCATTTAAGATATCCACACCTCCAGGTTAGTTGCTCAGCATAATGCATCCGGGGTTATCCAAGTGCAACTAACTCTGGGCAAAACTGCAATCCAAATTGTAGCTTGCTACAGATCCCCCACCATGCCCCAGGATTCCCACTCCTCTTTTCTTGATATACTGGAAAATATTAGGGTTCAACCAAACACCCTAATAATGGGTGATTGCAACTACCTCACCATTAACTGGGAAAACTGCTCATGTACCAACTCCTTCACTCAATGCTTTCTGGAATTCATAAATTCCATTGCCCTGGATCAACTTATCCACAACCCCACCAGGGGCAACAATATCCTAGACCTAGTCATTACCAACATGAGTGATCGGTGTTCTACACCTGAAGTCAACTCCTCGTTCGTCAGATCCAACCATAAGCTAAAAACCCTAGATATCCACATCCTGCCCCCACCCCCCATTAAGGAAACCATGGTAAAAACAATTTTCCAAAGCTACTTCATGCTTCTTAAGACAGAAATGGCCAACTTCATGACATCCATGCAGATGGACAATACAGTTACGACTGCTGAATCCTACACAAATGCACTCTATAAGCACTTACACGAGTGCATGGATCGTGCTATCCCAAACAGAACCAAGATGCTATCCTCCAAAAAAAGGAAGCCAATTTGGTGGTCCCCTGCCATAAACAAACTACAACAGAAAGATGAAACTGTTGCAAAAGAGAGTAAATTCCCATGAGTGGAGGAGCTTCCTGGCCAACCTCAGTAAGAAGCTGAGACCTGTTATAAGATCCTCCAAAGCTAACTACGAAAACAAAATTGTCACTGATTCTAAGGACAACCACAAAGCATTCTATAGCTTTGTCAAGAATCTCAATGGCAACATCCAGATCTGC
>NC_056748.1:1015034635-1015039635 GCF_019279795.1 Protopterus annectens | reverse complement strand
TCCTGTAAATAAGGAAACTGATCTCTTTAGAGACACATTTTTCTGCTGTTTTGTAATATATTTTGGTAGCCAGGTATGAATTTTGGAAACATTGAGGTAGGTCTGTACTTTGGAACATTGACAAAACCTATCAGCCATTAGGACAAAACTCTTTTAATGCCCTATTTCTTCAAACAGCATTGGAATACATTGCTCTCTGGAGAGTCTTTGTTCCATAACAATGTTTTGCTGACACTAAGCCAAACATATGACACCTTTTGCCAATTTAATTTACAGAATAGATGTTCTTCACAGCTGACTGAAAAGTTTTATCTACAGATGTGTAAAGGTTTTAATGCCAGCATGTTTAATCAAAGTCACTCCATATGGTAATAAAGGTGTGTCTTTAGTACACAACATATGTTTGATTATGCAGATTAGGTTTGCATGGATGTTTATTACATATTCCGTGTTATATCTAGTGAACTAATTACCTGTTACATCAGCTAATCATTGTACATTCTACCCCTGAAGATAGACAGCAGATAAAGTTGAGACTATGTTTTGTCACTTACAGAAGCAAGAAGCATGGATATAAAGATTTTCCATCATTATCATATTATAGAAGAAGCCAACAGATCTTTTTGATAAATAGCCATCTTGTTGCATTTGTAACATTGTTCATTTAGAAGCTGAAGACAGTGTTCCATGTAGTCATACATTTTCAGTTCCCATGTTATCCATTTTGGGTTATTAGGAGACTATCAGGGGAAATACCAGGAAAGGTTTCTTTAAAATAAATGCTCATTCCCACAGGAGACATTAACACTGGAATTCTACGTTGCGGTGGTGGTGCTGCGGTAGCGTTGTCGCCTCACAGTAACACGTTGTCCTGTTTGAGTCTCAGCTAAAGCATCTTCTGTGTGAAGACATGCGTGAATGGGCGTACCTTCATTGAAAGGTTGTGCATCAGGGCTGGCAACTTGGTACATAAAAATCTACTGCCAATCATTAGTGGACCGGAGTTCTGCTGTGGCGACCCCTAACCGGGAAAAGCTGAAAGATACAACAACACTTAGCAACCTTTCAAGCATTGCCACATCACATGCATTTATGTCCTCAGGACGTGTAAGGAAAATGGAAATTCTGAGTAAAACCCCTGCAGGTACTGACACAGGGAGTATATTCAACTCAATGCAGAATGTAGTGTTCATCCTTTATTTTATTTCACAAGTTATTTATTTGTCTTTGTTGACTGGGAAAAGTCCAACTGGGCAAAACCAATTTTCAGCAGAGTCCTGGGGACTAATGCTCCACATATAAGTTACACATAATGCACATTTATAATTGCAGTGTAAAACATTGTACAGCATTTTGAATAGCTTGTTCTGGTTTTCTGGCTTTTTCTGGCTCAAATTCTGATCTGGCCACTGTAACTAGATCAAGAGTGGTTGACAAGACACAACTGCACATGGTCTCTAGCCTGTTGTGAAAAACTGTGGCATTTCATGTTAATGAGATTTGTTTTTATCACTCTCCTTTCTGACTTCATGCATCATATGAAATAATTTACAATATTTAAGCTAGGTCAGTGCGTTATGATGACCTCTGTATTATCGGTTATATGCAGAAACGAACTGCCATAAGGTGAGGTGAAGACAGTGTGGTTGGTCCACTTTATTCTTATTTTCAGAACTGCTTTCAGACAGCAGTGTCAAAAGTGGGGTATAAATTGTTAAGACTGGAATGTTGACTACAAGCAAAGGTATGATATTCTCAAATAAGCAGCTTTGCTTAAGTGTTGAATCACTTCTTAATTCTGAGAAAAATGCATGTAGGTGTTACACAGAAACATTCTGAAGAGGACTAAATAGGTAAAGTTTAAGTGAGCCTCATTAGAACTTAACTTTAGCTATTTGTCTTCCTCAATTTATTTAATATGCATTATGCATATGACTGAAGTGCCTTGGGCAATACAGGTGATGAAGTCTGTGGGTTCAAGTCCTCCAGGGGTTATATGCTTTGTTCTGGCAGCTAACATAGAAGACTAAAGTTATGACTTGCTATTGAGCTGTTTCCGGTTCCAGTGGTACAGGGTTTTAATCTTTCCACCTTCGTTTTTCTATTCTATGACCTTGAGCAAGTCGCTTATCCAGACACTGCTTTGGGGCAATTGAGAATTTTGACTAGACTCCTTAATGGTCTCCTAGACAGCATGCCTATTAACTACCTCTCAACATTGTAATGTCAGTGAGGGATAGTAACACTGAAGAACTAATATTGTATCATAGCAGCACAATTTGCAGGTGTTTTATTTCCATTTTTATCTGTCATGCTTAAAACCATGTGCTTTACTGTTTTTGACTCAATCAAAAGAGCACAGTGCAGAGTATAGAATGGGTGCCCATGTTTCCGCAGGATTCCTTCACCTTCTTCCAGGTAATAAATCTGTAGTTAACAGCTTTATTTTACAGTACTGGTACTCCCTGGGGCTGATCATTTGTTATACCATGTGTAGATGGCAGTTTTTTAGTTGTGGTATTGGTCAGCTGTATGGTGTATCAACTGAAAGTGAACCATGTCATTTCCAGACTTGCTGTTTTCCATGGAGCTATGCAGCCATGGAGTTAGAATGTATCAGTAAGGGGGTGTGGTAAGAACAGAGAAGCATGTAATCTTATGAAAACACTGCTGTGGAGTATGCGTTTATCATGTGGTATGTGTGCATTTTATCTTAACAATTATTTGGGGTTTCATTTAACTTATTCACAACTACCAGCAGTCACGTATTGACTCAACAAATTTCTGACTGCCTGCATGCTGGACAGGTATTGTAGAGTTCTCTCAGGCAAAGTTACATTTAAATGTAAGGAATATTTTAATATTAAATAAGCAAAGCAAGTTTTTGCATATGTTTAATTTAAATAATTTTCTCACATTTCATTGCATTTTTACATTTGATTGCAGTATTGAATACCGCAAATCCATTACCACAGTGAGACTCTGTTGTAGCAATAACACTTTCAAGCATTATAGGTTTAAATTATATAAGGCAGCTCACACAACTAGGGCTGCAGCCATCAAGCAACTTAAAACTGAATCTTTGTTCTAAGTATGAATGAGCTGGTAGGTGTTCTTTAGAGGTGGCTGTCAATATCTAATTATGATTCGATGTGTAAAGTCGACAATCAAAAAGTTGAATTTTGCAAGCATGGGAACATACACCTAGTCATAACCATCTTGCTTGTTTTGGAAAGGAATATTCCCTTGACCCTGAAACCATGTAACCTAGGAGTGAGAGTAATTTAAGTAAAAGGGATGTAGAGATGCACAGAGTTTGCAGATTTTTTTTTAATGCCAAAGGGGTTGGGGAATGCAAGGCATCTTTCAGAAATGTAATACAGCAGTATTATGTTTTATTTCTCTGATAGAAAAGTCAGTCTTTTAATTATCAATTAAATTTTATTTCTCATGTACAAAAGTCATCCTTTCAACTATTATTTTCACAAATGTAATGCTCCCCCTACAGTCCACTGACTGGCAAGTCAGAGTACTCATCTATGTGTTGTAATGTGACCCTTGACCTCCTGGAGTAAGTATTGGGATAAATAAGACAACTTTCATTCCTCCAAACAACTCCACCAGCACTTGGGCTTGTTAACTGACCAATGTCATCTGGTTTGTAGACAGTACTTTGGGCCTATGTTCTGCACAGCTAACATTAAAGTTTTTTTTTTTTTTATTTATATTTTTTATCTGATACCTTACCTGGATTTCTGTTATTTGGTTTGCAGTAAGAATTCAGCTTCCCTGAGCTGCTGTCTACAGTTAGTGAGGTTCTTAGGAGGTGCATGATGGGAAATCATTTAGCTTACATGATAACCAATAGAAAATTGACTGATAATACATCTAGGTCAGGGACTGAGTGTTACTTGATATAACATGAAGAATCCATTAAAATATCACAAGTATGTTTTGTTCTGTTTGTGATTTAATAACACTGCTAGAATTACTAGAAAAAGACAGTGATTTATTTTTCTCTTTGCTGGCATCACCAAAGAAGCACCAACAGATTGAAATCACTGTTTCTGTCTTCTTTTATGTTCACTGTTGAAGTATTAAATATATATATATATATATATATATATATAGAGCCACAACATGTTTTCTTGTGTGTGTACAATATACATACGTATATATATATCTAGCTATATATATATATATATATATACACACATACACACACACACACACACACACACACACACACACACACACACGGATTCCTATTACAAGAATGAAAGTTCACTACTTTGAACTTGTAATAGGAAGTTTCACTTCTGCGAAAGTTCAGTTTAATGAAAGTGAACTTTTGCATAATTTCACTTCACCAAAAACACCGCAGCACAGTGGAGGACATAAAAAATGAGCTATGTCCTCCACTATGATGCAATAGTCATGGACCTTAGGGTTAGGGCACAGGTTAGGGTAAGGGGATAGTTAGCAAAGCTATCCCCCTACCCTAGCCCATGCCCTAACCCTAAGGTTCGTGACTATCGCAACATAGTGGAGGACATTGCTATGTCCTTCACTGCGCTGCAGTCGTCACGGACCTTAGGGTTAGGGCATGGGTCATGGTAAGGGGATAGCCCTACGGGCTATCCCCTTACTATGACCCATGCCCTAACCCTAAAGTCCATGAGTACTGCATGGAAGTTCAGTACACCTGTTCATTGTACTGAACTTCGCGTACGTGCACTTTCAATTAAGGGCACTTTTGCTGCAGTGAGCATTCCATGCACTATTTCGAATTAGTGAAAATTCAGTCTAGTATATGGAACCCATACACACATATATGAATAATATGAGACTACTTGTGATAATCAAAACACTGAAAAGTTGATGGCAATAACATCAACCCTGAAAAATCAACAACTCAAATGTTGACAGTCAACTGTGCATGCCCAAGGAAAAATCCTTGCTGCATGCAAACAAAACCATGGGGGAAAAAGATAAAAAGA
>NC_056748.1:1015007135-1015032135 GCF_019279795.1 Protopterus annectens | reverse complement strand
GATCTTGGAGTTGGTGTATATATCATTTGCAAGGAGTGTTTTTCTTTTTTCTTTGATGGTTGTGTTTTTGGAAACTCAGTCTTCTGGTCTCTTCGATATTTTTTCAAGTTTCCAAAAAGTCAATTGTCGGACATAGACCCAGATATATGTGTGTGTGTATATATATCTATATATATATATATATATCTATATATATATGTGTGTGTGTTTACTATTATAACCCTGAAACTCATGTCCATGAAAGTAACATATCCGAAACTTACATGGTCGAAACTAAGTTTAGCAAATGTCACTTTGTTGCAATCAGAACTCCGAACACATAAGTACATTCAATGTAATAAACTCGGTAAATGCATCATCGTTCAAGGCATACAGCAACATCGGCTCAGAGAAATGATGTCGGCATTGTGATTTCCGATATTTAGTAAGTTCATACAGGTTCTCTAATGGAGTAGTTCGGTAGTTCAGCAGCTTGATTGGAAGACAATATCATTGTGTTTCTATTTGTAAGTATGTATTAGATGAGGAGACATGTATGTTGAACTGGCATTTGTAAACAGTAATGTAAAACAAGGAAAAGATCAAGTGTCACAGCAGAGCTTTCTGTAAACAAGGTATGATTGTAGAAACGTTTATGTAATGTATGTAGTGTTATTTTAGTGAATAATCTTGATAGTTGGGTATGTCTGAGTTTGTTGAACAGTGGTAGTAGCATGGCAGCATATGCATGAACGCCATCATCTGTCCTACAACGTATGTTATGTAAGCCTTTGTCAGTATGCATAGTTATGTACTATAGATACGTACGCCGCACTGTATTTGTTTATCCTGATATTTCTGGGAGGGGTTTTTGTAATGTTCTTCTGTTCCTGTTGCACATGATTGGTTCTGAAAATAAATTTAAAATGATAAAAAAATGAGTGTAACATTTGATACCATGAATGCACTGTACACGAGTTACAAAGCAGTTGTGCTTTACAAAGCATATTGAAATAGTGCAATGTTTGAAGGCGTATTTAATGTTAGCAGTGTTTACATGGGTCAGTTATGCATTTATCCAAGTGGTGTAGTAACCGATGTTCTTCGTGTTTCACTGTTGCAGTCATTGCAATTGGGTTATCCTGCTGCCAGACTACCCTCAGTCGGCCTGAATTCCAAAGTCTAGGTCCGGCATCGGTTGCTGACGCCTCTTCCCTGATGTCAGTGCGCCAGGGGTATAAAAGATGCAGCTAACGCCATTTTCTTTAGTCTTTCGTACCGCGCAGTACCCGAAACAAAAGCAGTTAGCAAGTGCCGGTCGGCCGACTCCTGAGTTTTTCATATTCGAATTTCAGATCCGAAGTCTTCATTAAAGCTAAGTACCCCATTGGGGAAACTTTTTTCTTGCTCCAGACCGATGTCAGAAAAAGTTAATAATTGTATTTCTTATGGGAAGCAAATACCTCATAATGATTTTCATTCTTACTGTATTCCTTGCCTAGGCCCTGACCATAACGTCGCTAGTTGTCGGTTTTGTGCTAGATTTAACCAATGCACTATTAAGCGTTGGTACGATTTTGCATCCCATTACTTTGGCAGAAGATTTAATTATATAATGCCGTCGGAACAGCCGACTACTGGAGTTTACAAAAAACGCAAAGAAAAAGAAAAGGACAGGCATCCGAGATCCAAAACCGACGACAAGGCTTCTGCTAGGCCTGTCGCTGGTTCTCAGTGAGGCGCTTTCGCAGCCCCTGATGCCCGCTACCTCAGAGCCACAGGCCGCTTCGGACTCCCACGTGGAGCCGACTAGGCCACTGGAAACTCAAGGTATTGGATACTCGGAAACTATTCCCTCAGATGGGTCCGGAGCCGCTGAGCAGGCATCAGCTTCTGAGGGTGTTTTCAGGCCTACACAGTTATATATGAAACCTACTTCAGCTTCAAAGGCAAAGACTAAAGCTACTCTAAAGACAAAGAAACAAGTACAGCATTCTCCCGGATAGGTCTCCATGACTAAAAAACAGATGCTTAAAATGGCCGAAGACCTAATTACTTTGATCAGGGGTTCCCATCCTCCTCCTGATAAGAGGCCTAGGCAAGAGTTAGAATATGAATCTTCAGGCCAGGTTTCCAATTCCTCTGATTCCTCCTCTGAACAGGAATATTCTCTTCCTCCCTATGAGGATTCTGATGCTGAAGAATCTATCCCTTCAGCCTCTCCTCCAGAGGATTACTCTTTTGGGGAGACACTGCATACTATAAGGGAGTATTTCCACTGGGAGAGCCAAGATACCTCAGAATCCAAGAAAAGGCTCAGAGACTTCCTTTTACTGCCTCAGCACAGGCCCCTTGCTATCCCGCCTGTTTTAGACATTGTAGATGATGTATTTTCAGAGTCCAGTTTATCTCCAGACTCTTTACCACCAGCTCCTGTTAAGCCAGACAGATACTATAGGGTTCCTGATTCTCATAAATTTCTTTATAAAAACCCTTCTGCCGACCTAGAAACCATCTCTCAGGGTCCCAAAGGGGTCAAGGCTTCTACTGCAAAAAACCTTATCCCCTCTGATAGGGATTCTAGGGCCCTAGACAGATGGGGTAAAAAGATTTATACTTCTGCTACTTTGGCTGTAAGAGCCTTAAATTGCTAATTCCATATGCTTAAATATCAGCAATACCTAATGTCATTGCTTAAACAGAAAATGTCAGCAAATTCAGAATGTGCAGACAACAAAGAAATGCAGGATTTATTGCATGCAGCTGAACAAGTTGGAAAGCATACTTTACAATGTGGTTTTGATACTCTAGAGGCCTCCTGCAGGGCCGCTGTTACAGGTTCTGTCATTAGGAGGCACGCTTGGTTAAAAGAACAGAATCTGCCTGATTATGTTAAAGCAAAACTATTAGATGCTCCATTACAGCATGATATTTTGTTTGGCGTTAAAGCTGAAGAGGTGTTGAAGAAAATGGAGGACAAAGCTAAGTCTATGCAAACAGTAAAGGATTTCTTGCAGGTACAGCCTCCCAGATTTAGCAGGAACTGGCCTACAAAGAATTGGTCCTTTCCAGTGTCCGATAGGCCACAAAGAGGTAGATACAGATGTCTCAGTGGCAGATCTCAGCCCCAAGGTGCATACAGGCCTAAACAATGGGGTGCTTCTACCTCCAAAAGCGGAGAGGAAAAATCACAGCCATACAGGAAACAGTCTCGATGACTTTCCACTTCCAGCACCAAGCACTTATCTTTTGACAGCCCCTTTGGGGGGAAAGCTAGCACTGTTTTCACAAAATTGGCACATGATCTCCCAGGAAAAATGGGTTCTAAATATAGTATCACAAGGCTACAGGTTCCACTTTCACACCCTGCCAAGGCCAAACGGTATGCCAGACCTGCCACGCAATCAATGGGCAGAGGCACAAGATGTTCATCGTGTTTCACTGTTGCAGTCATTACACTTGGGTTATCCTGCTGGCAGGTGGCCCGCAGTCGGCCCGAGTTCCAAAGTCTTGGTCCAGCGTCGGTTGCTGTCTCCTCTTCCCTGACGTCAGTGCGCCAGAGGTATAAAAGTTGCAACCGACACCATTTTCTTCAGTCTTTCTTGCCGCGTGGTAACCGAAGCAAAAGCAGTTCGCAAGTGCCGTTCGGCCGACTCCTGAGATTTTCAAAATTGAATTTCAGAACCGAAGTCTTCAATAAAGATAAGTACCCCGTTGGGGAAACTTTTTCTTGCTCCAGACCGATGTCAGTAAAAGTTAATAATTGTATTTCTTGTGGGAAGCAAATACCTCATAAGGACTTTCACTCTTACTGCATTCCTTGCCTTGGCCCTGATCATGACGTTACTAGTAGTCGGTTCTGTGCTAGATTCAATAAACGCACTATTAAACGTCAGTTTGAATTTGCTTTACATTACTTTGGACGAAGATTTAACTATATAATGCCATCGGATCAACCGATGACCGGAATGTATAAAAAACGCAAAGACAAAGAAAGAGACAGACATCCGAGGTCCAAAACTGACGATGAAGCCTCTTCTAGGCCAGTCGCCGGTTCGCCGGTTCTCAGTGAGGCGCTTTCGCAGCCCCTGACACCCGCTACCTCAGAGCCACAGGCCGTAACTGACAGCCATGTGGAGGCCCCAAGGCCTGTGGAAACTCAAGGTATTGGGCCTACGGATACTATGCCCTCAGATGGGTCCAGAGCCGCTGAGCAGGCACTGGCTTCTGAGGGCTAATTCAGACTTTCACAGCTTACAATTAAGGCTACAACAGCAGCAAAGGCAAAGTCAAAGACAAGGAAACAAGTGCAGCATTCTCCAGAACAGTCATCCATGCCAAAGAAACAGATGCTTAAAATGGCCGAAGACCTTATTAATTTAATCAGGGGCTCCCATCCCCCTCCTGACAAAAGGCCTAGGCAAGACACTGATTATGATTCCTCTGATCAGGTTTCCATTTCCTCTGGTTCTTCTTCTGATCAGGGCTATTCTCTCCCTCCTTATGAGGACTCTGATGCTGAAGAGTTCATTCCTTCAGCCTCACCACCTGAGGATTATTCTTTTGGCGAAACCCTGCACATCATGAGGGAGCATTTCCACTGGGAGAGCCAGGATTACTCAAAATCCAAGAAAAGGCTCAGAGATTTCCTTTTATTGCCTCAGCACAGACCCCTGTCTATCCCCCCTGTGCTTGATATTGTAAATGATGTTTTTTCTGAATCCAGTCTGTCTCCAGATTCTTTACCCCCTGCACCAGTAAAACCAGACAGATACTACAGGGTCCCTGACTCTCATAAATTTCTTTACAAAAACCCCGCTGCTAACCCAGAAATAATTTCTCAGGGTCCTAAAGGGGTTAAAGCTTCCACTGCCAAAAATCCTGTCCCCTCAGATAGGGATTCCAGAGCTCTGGACAGATGGGGGAAAAAAGTTTACACTTCTGCTACTTTAGCTGTAAGAGCTTTAAACTGTCAGTTTCACATGCTTAAATATCAACAGTATCTCATGTCATTGTTAAAGCAGAAAATGGTTACAAATACAGAAAGTCCTGACAGTAAAGAAATGCAGGAATTATTGCATGCAGTTGAACAAGTGGGAAAGCATACTCTGCAATGTGGTTTTGATTCACTAGACGCTTCTTGTAGAGCCGCAGTTACAGGCTCAGTAATTCGAAGACATGCTTGGTTGAAAGAACAAAGTTTACCTGACCATGTTAAGGTAAAATTATTGGATGCTCCACTACAGCATGATACTTTGTTTGGTGTTAAGGCAGAAGAGGTGTTAAAGAAAATGGAGAATAAAGCAAAGTCTATGCAAACTGTGAAAGATTTCTTACAGGTTCAACCACCTAGATTTAGCAGAAACTGGCCTTCAAAAATTGGTCCTT
The DNA here is from genome assembly GCF_019279795.1 of Protopterus annectens. Taxonomy (NCBI): domain Eukaryota; kingdom Metazoa; phylum Chordata; order Ceratodontiformes; family Protopteridae; genus Protopterus; species Protopterus annectens. Next base: position 1,015,026,768 of record NC_056748.1, on the reverse strand, counting down.
TCCAGTGTCAGACAGGCCACAAAGAGGCAGATACAGATGCCCAAGAGGCAGATCTCAGCCCCAAGGCTCCTACAGACCTAAGCAATGGGATGCTTCAGCCCCAAAAGGAGGAGAAGACAAATCACAACCTTATAGGAAACAGACACAATGACTTCCCTCTGCAAATGCCAAGCTCTTACCAGTTGACAGCACCCATAGGGGGAAAGCTAGCACTTTTCTTAAACAATTGGCACATGATCACCCAAGACCAATGGGTGCTGAATATAGTTTCTCAGGGGTACAGGTTCCACTTCCACATGCTTCCAAAACTAAAAGGTATGCCAAACCTGCTACAAAACCAATGGGCAGAGGCACAAAAACAGATTGCTGCTCTTATGGATATGGGAGCTATTCAAGAAGTCCCATAAGAAGAACAGGGACAAGAATTTTACTCTCAAGACTTTTCTTAGTACCCAGAAAAGACAAAGCCTGGAGACCAATACTGGACCTGTCAATCTTAAATACCTTCCTGGATGTTCCAAAATTCAAAATGTTAATACTACAACAACTACTGCCCATGCTGGGCAAGGAGGCTTGGCTAGTTACTTTGGATCTCAAGGAGGCATACCTGCATGTCCCAATCAGACAATCGTGCAGAAGATACCTCATATTTATAGCAGGCTCAATGCATTACCAATTCTCTGCACTGCCCTTTGACTTATCTACTATGCCCAGGGTCTTCACAAAATGCCTGGAACCAGTAATTGCATTTTGCAGACAAAAAGAAATTCAAATATATCCCTACTTGGACGACTGCCTTATTCAAGCAGAGAGCAAGGACATTCTTCTAAAGCACCTGGCGTTTGTAAAAAGGTTACTAATTTGCCTAGGGTGCACAGTAAACAAAAAGAAATCAAAACTAGTGCCCTCTCAAGAGATAATATTCCTGGGTGCAAGCCTAAATACAACTGCCCAGATGGCTTATATCACGCCAGACAAACAAAGGCAACTGACTCATTACTTCCAAATGATGACAAAAAAAGACCCAGCTCCCTGCAAGAAAAATTCTGCAGGCCCTGGGTTTCATGGCATCCTGCATTCTACTAATTCCATATGCAAAGCTGCATATGAGGAAACTACAACGGTATCTAAAAAGTGTTTGGACTCAGCATTGTCACAGCACAGAGACAGTCATAACCTTGATTCCCTGCCTACAACATGAGTTTTGATGGTGGTCCCAGGCCTGTCACCACAACAAGGGACAGCCTTTCACCTTACCTACAGCCAGGCAGACAATAACAATGGATGCATCGGATTACGCCTGGGGAGCACATATGGCAGGAAGATGTATTCAGGGCACGTGGCCCAAGGAACAAATGCATCTTCACATCAATCAAAAATAGATGCTAGCTGTACCAAATGCCCTGACAGCCTTCAAAGACCTAATACATCCAGGCAACTATTAATAAAGACAGTCAATACCACAGTTATGTGGTACATAAACAAGCAAGGGGGCACACATTCCTACCCCCTATGCAGAGAAGCCATGACTTTGTGGAACACAGCACTGACCTGCCAGGTACATCTGCAAACTCAATTCCTGCCAGGAACAAAAAATACACTGGCAGATGAACCAAGCAGAAATCTCATGGATCCTCACAAATGGAAGCTAAATTCACAAGTGTTCAACATGATAACAAGGGAGTGGGGACGCCCAGACATAGATCTTTTTGCCTCCCCTCACAATTGCCAAATACAGACATTTTGCACAAGGCTTATCACTTTCAAGCATGGAAAGTGGATGTTCTATCATTCAGCTGGAAAAACCTAACAGTCTATGCCTTCCCTCTGATGCCTCTTCTCACCAAGGTACTTCTAAAAGTCAGACAAGAGAGACCAAAAATGATCCTGATTGCACCAGACTGGCCACGCCAGCACTGGTATCCAATCCTAAAAACTCTGTCCCAAGGCCCACCTTGGCCTCTTCCTCAAATCCCTCATCTTCTGACACAGCAAAACTATCAGATTCTGCACAGTCAACTCAGAACCTTACACCTGTCAGCATGGCGAATAATGTAGCCACTCAGACTGCACTTCTCTCTAAAGCTGTTACGGATGTAATTTTGGAAGCCAGGAGGCCTAGCACTAGGAAATCCTATGCAGAAAAATGGAAGAGATTCTGTGCTTGGAACCAGGCACAAGGACTCAACCCACTGGTCCCTAATATACACCTCAGATTTTACAATACTTGGACTGAGATGTTGGACAAAGGCCTATCTTTCTCATCTACTAAAATCCATGCCTCTGCCATTTCAGCTCATTACAGTGTGGAACCTCCTATTTTTTCACATCCTCTACTACGACAGTACCTCAGAGGGGCAAAGAATATAAGACCCCCTAGAAGAGCACCAGTACCAACTTGGGACCTCAATTTTGTTTTAGAAAAACTAACACTTCCTCCATTTGAACCAGCCAGCACAGCTGATCTTAAATTCCTGTCATGGAAAACTGATCTGCTCCTAGCAATAACTTCAGCAAGAAGAGTCTCAGAGTTACAGGCATTGATGGCTGTAGAACCTTTTCTCATTTTTCATCAAGACAGGGTTTCCCTTAGAACAAACCCAACATTCATGCCAAAAGTGGTCTCCAATGTGGCCTTAAACCAAATCATTAATTTGCCTACTTTCTACCCAAATCCCCAGAATAAAGGGGAAAAACTTCTGCACGCTTTGGATATACACAGGCAGCTACGATTTTACTTGGACAAAACAAAAGCTTTCAGAAAAACTGAGCAACTGTTTGTAGCATATGCTGCAAGATCACAAGGAAAGCCTATTACAAAGCAGACAATCTCCAAATGGATAGGACACTGCATCCGCTTCTGTTAAGCACAACATGGCAAATCTGTGCCTAAGGGCATTAGGCCTCATTCTACCAGAGCAGCAGCCACTTCAGCAGCTTTCCTCAAAGGGGTACCAACCAAAGACATTTTAGAAGCTGCAACCTGGAGCTCAGTGCACACTTTTACCAAGCACTACCACCTACCTCTCTACTCCAAATCCAGAGCAGGCTTTGCCACTGCAGTTCTGCAGGGCTTGTTAGCCTCGCCAAATCCAATCTAGACCCAGCCACCCAACCTCAGCTTTGGGATTCTACCCAAGTGTAATGACTGCATCAGTGAAACACGATGAACATAGTACAGTTGTGTACCTACCATAAATGTAGATGTTCGAGTGTATTCACTGTTGCAGTCCAGGTTACCCACCCACCATCCCCCTTTTTGCTGTGACTATTCTATACTTCTCAACTCTATACAACCTATGTGGTGTATTTGCTTGTAGATGAAGGAAATGTTTATAGTAATATATGCATGGTTGTTTGGCATATTTATATCTTTTCAGCCTTCCTATCTGGGGGCACCTGACATCTGGGGCAAGAAAAACTGAAGAAAATGGCGTTGGTTGCAACTTTTATACCCCTGGCGCACTGACGTCAGGGAAGAGGTGACAGCAACCGACGCCGGACCAAGACTTAGGAACTCGGGCCGACTGTGGGTCAACTGCCAGCAGGATAACCCAAGTATAATGACTGTAACAGTGAATACACTCGAACATCTACATTTATGGTAGGTACACAACTGTACTTTTCATCCCTCATGGACATGAGGGCCATTCAACAAGTACCAGAACAAGAGCAGGGACAATGATTCTATTCAAGACTGTTCTTGGTACCCAGAAAGGACAAAGCCTGGAGACCAATACTGGACCTATCTATTCTAAACACATATCTGGATATTCCAAAATTCAAACTGTTGACTCTACAGCAGCTTCTGCCCATGTTGGGCAAGAAGGCTTGGCTTGTAATTTTAGATCTAAAAGAGGCATACCTGCATGTCCCAATCAGACAAACATGCAGAAGATACATCAGATTCAAAGCTGGCTCAATGCACTACCAATTCTCTGCACTGCCCTTTGGCTTATCTACTGAACCCAGGGTCTTCACAAAGTGCCTGGCACCAGTAATTGCATACTGCAGACAAAGAGGAATACAAATATATCCTTACTTGGATGACTGCCTCATTCAAGCAGAGAACAAGGACATTCTACTACAGCATCTGGCGTTTCTAAAGAGATTGCTATCATGCCTAGGGTACACAGTCAATGAACAGAAATCAAAACTAGTACCCTCTCAAGAGATAATATTCCTGGGTGCAAGCTTAAATACAACTGCCCAGATGGCTTATCTCACGGTAGACAAATGAAGACAACTGACTACCTATTTCAAACTGTTGGCAACAAAGGCCCAGTTATCTGCAAGAAAAAGTCTGCAGGCTTTGGGCTTCATGGCATCCTGCATCCTACTAATTCCATATGCAAGACTGCATATGAGTAAACTTCAATGGTACCTAAAAAGTGTTTGGACTCAACATTGCCACAGCCTGGAAACAATAGTTACTCTCATTCCCTGCCTGCAACAGGAGTTTCGATGGTGGGTGAAGGCCTGTCACCAGAACAAGGGACAGCCATTCACTCTACCCCCAGCCTCGCAGAAATTAACAACGGATGCATCGGATTATGCCTGGGGAGCCCACATGGCAGGAAGATGTATTCAAGGCACATGGTCCACAAACCACATGCATCTACATATCAATCAAAAAGAGATGCTAGCTGTTCAAAATGCCCTGACAGCTTTCAAGGACCTACTTCTTCCGGGACAACTACTGATAAAGACAGACAATACCACGGTCATGTGGTACATAAACAAGCAGGGAGGCACTCATTCCTACCCCCTTTGCAGACTAGCCATGACTTTGTGGGACACGGCATTGGCTTACCAAGTACACCTACAGGCACAATTCCTGCCAGGAAAGATAAATACTCTGGCAGATGAACTAAGCAGAAACCTCATGGATCCCCACGAGTGGAAATTGGATCCACACGTCTTCAGCATGATAACAAGGAAATGGGGATGCCCGGACATAGATCTATTTGCCTCACCTCATAACTGCCAACTAAAGAGATTCTGCACAAGGACTTATAAAAGACAAGCATGGAAAGTGGATGCCCTATCTTTCAGCTAGAAAAACTTAACAGTGTATGCCTTTCCTCCTCTGCCTCGCCTACCCAAGGTACTCCTAAAGGTCAGACAGGAGAAGCCAAAAATGATACTGATTGCACCAGACTGGCCATGCCAGTACTGATATCCAATCCTAAGGAACTTGTCTCAATGCCCAGCCTGGACCTTACCTCAAGTACCTCATCTACTGTCCCAGCAGAACAATCAGATCCTGCACAGCCAACTCAAGACCTTAAATCTGGCAGCATGGCGGATACTGTAGTCATACAAAACACACCTGTAACTAAAGCGGTGATGGATGTCATTTTGGAGGCCAGGAGGCCTAGTACTAGAAAATCCTATGCTGGAAAATGGAAGAGATTCTGTGCTTGGAACCAGGCACAAGGAACTGACACAGTTGTACCAAACATTCCTCAGATTTTACAATACTTGACTGAGATGCTGGACAAAGGCCTATCTTTTTCATCTATAAAAATTCATGCCTCTGCCATTTCGGCTCATTACAATACAGAACCACCAATCTTTTCTCATCCTTTATTAAAGCAGTACCTCTGAGGCGCCAGAAATTTAAAGCCTCCAAGGAGATCACCAATACCTGCTTGGGACCTCAATTATGTCTTGGTAAAACTCACCCTGCTTCCTTTTGAGCCAGCCGCTGCAGCTGCTATAAAGTTTTTATCTTGGAAAACAACTCTGCTCCTAGCAATAACTTCTGCAAGATGAGTCTCAGAGCTACAGGCACTCATGGCTTTGGAACCTTTTATAATTTTTTATCCAGACAGGGTTTCTCTGAGGACAAACCCAACATTTATGCCTAAGGTAGTGTCCAGTGTGGCCCTTAACCAAACTATTCATCTGCCTACATTTTATCCTAACCCCCAGAATAAGGGGGAGAGAATTCTGCATTCTTTGGACATACACAGACAGCTATGCTTCTATTTGAACAGAACCAAAGCTTTCAGACAAACAGAGCAATTACTAGTGGTATATGCTGCAAGATCACAAGGAAAGGCTATCTCAAAGCAGATTATTTCAAAGTGGATAGGCCACTGCATTTGTTTCTGCTATTCTCAACATGGCAAGCCAGTACCTAAGGACATTAGGCCACATTCAACCGGAGCAGCAGCCACTTCAGCAGCCTTCCTCAGGGGAGTACCAACCAAAGACATTTTAGAGGCTGCTACTTGGAGTTCAGTGCACACCTTCACAAAGCATTACCACTTACCACTCTACTCTAAATCCAGGGCAGGCTTTACCACTGCAGTTCTGCAGGGCCTAATAGCTGCCCCTAATGCTATTTAGCTCCAGCCTCCCAACCTTAGCTTTGGGATTCAACCCAATTGTAATGACTGCAACAGTGAAACACGAAGAACATAGTACAGTTGTGTGCACTTACCATAAATGTAGATGTTCGAGTGTATTCACTGTTGCAGTCCAGGTTACCCACCTGCCATCCCCCATTACTTTGCTGGAACTTATCTGTACTTCTCTATTCTATACAACCTATGTGGTGTATTTGCTTGTAGATGAAGCCAAAATATATACTTTGCTGCATGCATGTTTATTGACATATTTTTAGCCTACCCTTTTGGGGGCACTTGACATCTGGGGCAAGAAAAACTGAAGAAAATGGCATTGGCTGCATCTTTTATACCCCTGGTGCACTGACGTCAGGGAAGAGGCGACAGCAACCGACGCCTGACCTAGACTTTGGAATTCAGGCCGACTGAGGGTAGCCTGCCAGCAGGATAACCCAATTGTAATGACTGCAACAGTGAATAAACTCAACATCTACATTTATGGTAAGTGTACACAACTGTACTTTTATGACCTGTGCTAAATGAAAACATTGAATGTATGGCCAACTCCGCAATGTCTGCAATTCATATAGTAATATGTCAATATTATTTGAGTGCATATAGTGGTTATTAGTGTGTATATGTCTATATATGTAGACACACAATGTTTGTATACAGTCAAGAATTGGTATTTGTCTCTACATGTTCATGGTTCTTTGAGATAGAAAATATAAGTTAAACTGGGTTGAAACTAAGTTATGTAAGTACCAGACAATGTTAATTACTACTATGATTTGCAGGTGTGAGTACACATGATGTCACATTGTCCAGGTACAATTGGTGCAATGTATAAAACTTTATTGTCCCAAAAAGGTTGGAAAATGCTTAGTGTTGATGCCTACCAGTATTATCTGGAAAAATTTACCGACACTAGAAGGTACTGGTGTTGCATAAAGAACAACAGTGATAGATGTAAGGGCCATGGTATCACAGAAGAGGCTGTTGAGGGTGAAAAGTTGGAAAAGAGTATTTCCCATTTTCATGGACCACACATATTACAACATGAGGAAAGGAAGGTACGGCAGGCTATAAAGCAAAGAGCGGAGTAGACCCTGGAAGATCCATGTAGGATAGTTAATGAAGTTTTGGCAGGAACTATACGAAAACTAAAAATAAAAAGAAGAATTTATGAGTATCTCAATGCTATCAGTACACAGGATAGTAATAATGCTTTGTACAAACACACTTTGTTATGTCCTAAGGCTACATAGGGGTTTTTTTGTAATCGAAATGATGGATCAAGATACTAGGGGGGGGGTCCTTGGGAGACCAGAATAGAGGTGAGAGAGGTATATTGGCAGTTATTTTTGGAAGCCAATAGGTCTCCAGGACTTAATGAAAATATATCTATTGCCCCCATACTAAAATTGAGGGCGGCCAAATTATAAAGTGTTATATCTTTATTGAAGGAACATTTCCCTGTTTACACCGTATATAACATTCATTTTACACTTCACATACATTTTTCTATGTATTTTATACATATATACACTTTGTTATTAGTGTTAGGATTTACTATACTTTTAACATTATACAGGTGTATAAGTTCATATAGTGCTATTAAATTATTAAATTGGTCACATTATTTACTATGCATATTTATATTTATGTTTATATTTATATGCATATGCACATGTTTTCAGAATGTATTTAGTTTGTAGATTATACCTGTTTGTGTGTGTTTTTAGTGGTATGGCATATGTTTTTAAACAATTTTAAATGCTTTTTAAAGTAAAGTATTTGTATTAAATTGTCAAGTGATTAAACTATTGAACAATTATGTAATTAGAATGGGGAGGTATATAACAGGATGCAACAGTTAGTTATTCAATGCTACATCTGAAGAAGTCTTGTGGACAAAAATGCTGTGGGGAGAGTTGTGTTAATGTGCTGAGTAAACTGCTGCTACTTCCACACTTTGGCTCGTGGTTCATATCTAGTGTTTGGTTAATCCCACCTGGTACCTGTGTTTTTGGTGTTTGTTTCCTGGTCATTTCGGGTACCTAACCTCACTGTGCTTAAGTTATGTAAGTACCAGATAGTGTTAATTACTACTAGGTATTGCAGGTGTGAGTACACATGATGTCACATCGAAGTGGTGGCACAGACTATCCAGGTACAATTGGTGCAATATATAAAACTTTATTCTCCCAAAAAGGTTGGAAAATGCTTAGTGTTGATGGCTACCAGTATTTGGAGAAATCTACCAATACTAGAAAGTACTGGTGTTGCATAAAGAAGAACAGTAACAGATGTAAGGGCCGTGGTATCACAGAAGAGGCTGTTGAAGGTGAAAAGTTGGAAAAGAGTATTTCCCATTTTCATGGACCACACATATTACAACATGAGGAAAGGAAGGTATGACAGGCTATAAAGCAAAGAGCGGAGTAGACCCTGGAAGATCCATGTAGGATAGTTAGTGAAGTTTTGGCAGGAACATCTACTGATGTAGTTACTAATTTACCAAATACAGATGCCCTCAAGCAAAACTGTTCATAGGCTAAGGCACAAGAATAGAATGGCAAGTATGTGTAGCCTGGAGTTCCTCACGCAGCTGACGGCAGATATGCTTCCAATAGAAAATGGCAAATTCATTGTTCATCACACACACATCACCAGTAATTCTAGCAATACTGTCATACTGACAACTGAGGGTAACTTGCAGATGCTTTGCACATCTGACTTTATATTGGTGGATGGGACCTTTCCTATTAGCACAAGGGAGTGCAGACAGGTGTACTCCATCCATTGCAGCATCACAGAAACCTCCGAAGGCAAGGTTATCGCTGTGGTCGCTGTGGTGTATGGCATACTGCCTTCAAAGACTGAAGAATGTTATGACCAATTTTGGAAGGCAGTCATCCAACTGTACAGTGATTTCCAACTTGACTTAAAACCAAACATAATTTTAAGTGATTTTGAAAAAGGGGCAGTGAATTGTATATCTAGGAATTTCCCAGAAAGTATGCCTAAGGGTTGCTGGTTCCACCTTTGCCAGCTGGTATGGCGCCAAATACAGAAGTTGAGGTTGGCATCTTTATTCGGAAATGATACACAATTTGCACTACTTTGTAAGCAGATACAGTATTTAGCATTCGTATCACCTGATTCAGTGCTATCTACTTTGGAGTACATTTCAGCTGACATGCCTGATGCTGGACGACCATTATGTGATTTCTTCCGTAACAATTATATTCTAGGGTGACCAAGAAGGTATGGCATAAGAAGTGCTACCTGTGAAAGACTACCTCTATTGTTTGACATGCCATTCTAGAACCATTGGGAAACTTGCTTACATGGTTATCTGAGAAGCCAGAATACAGCGGAGGGATGGCATCGGTGGTTACAAAGCCTACTAGGCAAAAAACAGTTGTTTATCATGGATGTCTTGCATACCATCCATTTACAACAAAATATGAAAAGTCATTTACTGTCATGTGTGCCATAATCACATAAAATAAGACAATTACATGATAAAGAATCCCAGTCCATGCGACTATTAGAACGCAGGGATGAGATGACCTCACGTGGACTAGCTAAACTAGTTGCTCTACACTGCTCATTTTAACAGTTACACATGGATTTAATGTACAATGTTAGCACATATACTACTGCCTTTTATATAGTAACAACCATTAATTTCAGATCTGCAAATTTAACTGGATGAATGTCCTATTTCTGTTACACGTTTTCAACATGTTCACTTCGCACTGGATGGTGGATTAAGTATACACCGGTTTCTGTGAATGGTATCTTTTAAGTTAAGGGCTTCTTTCACAAATCTCATCAATATGTACATTTTATAACAATTCGGTCGTTAACATGTATTCGAGAATGGCAATTTCATGCTAAACGTGATCGGTGACAGGAGTATTTGCACATATTCAATTTAAATTCGAATTTTCCCACAAAGGATGAAATTCGACATTCTGTACAACAACTACATCTGAATTTCGACAAACTGATTAGTGAAAGTAACAGCTTTACATTATGAATTTCGATTTTATGATAGTAAACCATATATATATATATATATATATATATATATATATATATATATATAATGTGTGTGTGTGTACGTATGGTTAATTCTTAACTTCCTTTGTAAGTCTCTTGCAGTTTGATACTGTTTAATCATATCCTGCGAAAAAATGGAACATTGCCCACTGTTCAAATCTACAAAAACTTCATGTGCCCTATTTTATGGTAAATAAAACAAGACAATCTAATCTGTATTACATTAAAAGAAACTGCAAACAAAAACTAAAAGTATTAATTTTTATTCACTTAATGAACTTTTTTGCAGTGTTAATATGCTGTCTTTATTCAAAATTGCTATTTTTTTTTGTCATATCTCAAAATGACTTGATGGAGGTTTCATACTGATGTGATTTCATTTTGAAATCAGCTTTTTTGTCTGCAAAATAACTTTTTACGAGACATAGATTATACTGTAGTAGTAGTTTTCCAATGTTTCTGTTTACTTATAAAGAGTACTGCCATTTCCTATGATGAGACTTTCTCTAGAAAAGGTAAGTATCAGCTTGTAAGGTTATGTGATTTTTATTAGCAGCCATATCCTAGCTAACTTTTTAAAGTCAGTGTTAAGGCTAGGCTTGAATAACTAACGTCTGCAGTAGTTCTCTTCCAGCTCAGAATTTTAATTCCATGCCATATTTTCTAGCTGAGAAAAGTGGCCAGCTGTAACTGATAACAGGTGCATAACATGACCAATAGCAGTTCACATCTAGGTTTGAGATTTTTTTTTGTTAAAGTTGTACCTAGAATCAGTGACTTATCTAATTACTTCATTTTATTATGGTTATAAAAATCTTTGTTTTACTAAAGGGTAAAAAACATATTTACTGATGAGAAGAAAAAAAAATAACAATTGGACAGCATTGTCCTTTTTTGAAGTAAACGGATAATACCCTTGTCGTAACATGCAAGAGATATAATACAAGTTTGATTTAAGGATGCCCCTCAGACCTTTGGTTTGGTTTGCTGTCAAACACTGAAGACTACATTAAAATGTGGAATGGTCTCTGAAAAATTCTCATCATAAAAAAGCACACTTTAAGAGTATTTGCTTATGTACAAGTCACATATGTGATGTTTCTCTGATAATATTTCTGCATTTTATGGTATTTTCTCTCTGGGATCGGTGTTCTCTCATTTATAGTTCCTAGGAGAAGTAATGGTAGACACTTCTTTTGAGTGACACTGGTCCTATGACAGTTTTCTTAAGATCATTTGATTTTTTCTTTTTTTGTGTGTAGATGTTGAACTTAGCAGCAGATTAATTGATGTGAATCTTGCATTTAATGCTTTTTATGCAAGATGGTCAAATATCAGTACTTAGATACCAATAAAAATCAGTTTAGGGTTTGAGTTGAGTTGAGATCTTCCTTAGAAATAGGATTGTGGAGTTAGTTTCCCTCACCATTAGGATAAGGTTAGATATATAATTGTGTTTGCAGTGGGAATAGAAATTTATATAAGGGAAAATACTGTGAAAATAGTGTACTGGTATCTGGCGTGCATTTTCAAAATATTGTCTTATCTAGATGAGTTTTCCTTCTAGGTGGGCACATTCAACAGACAGGTTAATACCAGCAACGCTGGGGTCATGTATTTTGGGTAGAAACAACAACAGATTTCCTTACACCATTAACAGTGACATATTTCAGTTAGTTAATAATTATGGGAACCTGTCTTGTCGACTTTCGCCCATTCAGACTGTTAGCATAAATGCTTATTCCATTATCCATTTAGCAGATCAATTTTATTCTGTTTGAGGTTCTTATAGCTTTATATAAATCTCTAATTAGGCCACTGATTGAATATGGAGCCTATTTCTTTATGTGAAAGGTCACTAAGTAAAGAAACTGGAACGTACTCAACAAACATTTTCATATTTTTTTCCTGAGCTTGGAGAATTTGGCTGATGAGTGTGTTCATTGTCCAGAATGCTTACATATGGACTCTGTCTGAAATGTTGCTTACAGAGGGGTGAACTTGTTAATCCATGCAAATCCCTTTTACAGCCAACTATAATTTAACTGTTTTATACCATGACAAGGGCACTCAACATCATGGCTTATTTTTTGTGAGAGTAATACCAGACTGAAAAGTAAAACTCCCTTTATAAGAACATATAAAATTTGGAACAGATTACTGACATCAGTTAAGCCTGCTACTTCACTAATCATCTACAAAAATAAACTTTATGAGTATTATATTAATTTGTATTTAAGCCAGCTGCAAGTTGGCTACAGACTCTGTGATCTGTGGTTGTGCTTATTACCTATACTGTAGGACTTATGACTGAAGGATAGACACATTTGCACCCAACTAAGTCACCATTTTTCCATTTCTTGCACCAGGGCACCATGTATAGATGCTCTAGAATTAGATACTTGTCTGTCAGGGTGGGACTAAGGGCGTCTTCTTATGCATGTTTTAACAAATGTGCTCCTGAAAGTAATATGAGAAAGAGAAGAACTCATAGTACCTAGTTGGCCTAGACAAGTCTTGTCCATTTAGTTGATCCACATGACAACATACGACTTAGTGATCTTTTTCTGTTCACTGTAAGCTACTCACAGAAAACAATAGGAAACTGTTGCCTCCAAATCTCAAGATACTGCCACTTTCAGCTAGAACAGTATTATTTATTCTCCAAAGATGTTATACATGATAGCCAGCTGACCACAGTGTGTAAGATAAGGGTCCAGTATAAATAATAACATCTCATTAATTGAACCCAGATCATCTTAAAGTCTGGTAGGTCACAAAAGAACATTTTTTATTCCTTGCAGTGAGCAAGGCCCCCATGAATCCTTTGCTATAGAGGAAAGGCCCTAGAGCTTCAAACTAAATATTTGCCAACTCCAAGTTTGCACAAGTTTAGAAACTAGAGAGAAGTTGAAGAAAACGCAGCACTCACTTTCTCACTCTTCTCTGAGTCAAGCCACTGTCACAAGACACTAGCGATTCTTAAAGTTTCAGCATTCCAAGTATCAGTCAACTAGCTGATGGCCAACCATAGGGATCCCAAATGACCACTCTCCTGCAAAATACAGAAGTAAAAAATTCTACCTAGTGCATTAAAAAAAAGGGAATAGGAAATCATATGCTTCCCTCATGGGGCCACTAACACTGAATGGCAAAAACTTGTAAGGGAGGGGCTGGACTACATGGAAACAAATCACACCTTCAACCAACCAACCAAGGAAAGCACGAAAAAATGTAGAGTGCTGATAAGTCAAAAAATGACCGAAAACCCGGAGAAGAGCAAATTTCGAAAATCACTCTTCTCCTTAAAACTTCCGCCTAATGTAGGGGGCAAGCCCCCCACACCACACAAATTTATATATAACAATTCCAATATTGCCATACCACAGAGAAAAGGAAATATTCTGAGAAATGGCATCTCAGACTTGGTTTATACAAGTCCGATCTTTTGGCCAGTTAGTCTCTGCGTTTCGAAACTCACTCTAGTGTTTCCCAAAGCATTTCAAATTGTTCCCAATGAAGTGTTTAGTAGTTTACTGACACACTTTTGTGGTGTCCCCTGACTGCTGTTAATAGTCTAGAACAAGACAAGAGCTTAACAGCAAGACGGGTTCCTCACTGTTGTCAAAAAGGAGCTAAACAAGCCTGTCTTCTCCCAGATTTTAGAGCACATTTCTGGTGTCCCATGCACTACATAATAATTACGTTCAGAAACCAATTTTTTTATGTTTTCCTTTCTGTTGCAATACATAATGGATTGGTATGAAGGGTCTGTACCTTTCATTAAAGACTAACTCACCTGACAGTACCTACATGGCATGGCCCAGTTGTGTCTGTTACTTGTACACTGAAATCTGCACAGCATCTGTGAGCACATGTATCTTATTCAAAGTTGCACATCAACTTCACAGCCATAAAAATCATTGACATTTGCTGCAGCAGTTCCAGATGAAATACAGTCAGTTCAGGTTCTAATCACTTAAAAACAGATCAGTCCTTTGAAAAAAAATCAGCACATCACCTTATAATAAGGCTGCATCACATGTACAGAGTTAAACTAAAAAGAGCATAGCAAAGGCTTTCTGTACTGCTGTTAATCTGAATAATGCTGGCAGGATTTAGCAGAGTGGCACTTCACGTAAGCAGTTTACATCCCAGACTGAAACTGCTTTTCTTGCTGAGTTTCTAGAGTAGATGTTAAAGGGCATTGCTGACTGTATTTCTGTTTTTGTTTATTAGACAAAAACATTTTGTTAAAACAGATGGTGCTGTCCCTAGGAACACCTTTCACCTTTGTTTCCTAGTTGTCAGCTCTGTGGTTTTCTTTAGCGGGATAGTTATAAGCAAAATGTTAGTGCATTTTATAGAATACTGGAATACAAGAAAAATACACAAAAGCACATGGCTGTGTTTCTCAGGTTGGGCCTTTAAAATTGGTTCTTTTCTGTGTAAGTTCTTAAGTAGCTGACATAACTTTTGATTCCAAATCGAGTTATGCTTCCATAAAAGGTCACCTGCAGGCAATCTACAAATTTTAACAGGCCTTCTAAAATTTTTCCTTTACTTCCTTGTAAGGCCTTTCTGTTGGAGTTTTGCTAATCAGTTATCTGTTTAAGAAGGTTATTCTCCATATGACATGCATTTCATTCTAGGGAAACTCATCTTGCGTCTTCTGAATCTATATCTACAACAGAATCAAAATTTCTTTTATAGAAAAGCCATTATTTTGGAAAGATAGATTTCTGTGCTGCAGACCTTATGCATTGACATTCCACACCTGGACTTCCATGAGGACACTACAGTTCTTCAAAGTAATCACTCCTTTGTTCCCAAATTAGATGAATATAAATCCATCAGTCATCTAGTACTTTCCTAACTATGCTAACAAGGAAGGGTATGTTATTGCCTTGCAGGGAAGTGCAATGGAAGTTGTACTTTTATCTCAATAGCAATAAAGATTGGAAAAAAGGTTCACAGCTTATAGTCCACATTTATACTATAGATAAAAAAGTGTGTAGTTTCCAAGTCCATTTTATCTCAGTGGCTTACTTTCTTATTTAAATTGTATTTTGATAAATATGACAAACCTTTAACTTTGGAAATGAGAGGTTATTCTCAGTGGGCTGTGGCTACATCTCATGCCTTGTAAAAAAATGATTCTGTTAATGATAAATCTACAACTGCAACTTGACTACAAGGTAGCAGGGTTTGCAGCACAATCCCAGAAAACCCAAAAATAACAACCGAACAGAACAATCGAATATAATGTTTCAGCTTATTAGAATACCAGACTACTGACCAGACCAACAAGTGAGCGAGTGAAAAGTTCTAATGCTTAAAAAATGCAATAATACAAAATAAATGCAATATGGTACATTAAACACAGAGCAGTATGAGGATGACTCAACAAGTGGCCACAGGAACCAAATAAAGCAAGAAAATGCACTTTATGGCAATCCAATTAGGTGGTTAAGATGCCACTGTTAACAGAAGATACATAGCGTCGCATGACAAGCTAGCTTAGTGCCACAGCAAGCAGAAAAAAAATGCCATGCAGCGGTACATAACAAAAAGCATAATTAACAGTGTAATAAAGCAAGTTAACTAAAAGTAGTGCAACTATATATACAATTTACCATATGCAGGAGAGTGTATAGAACATTTTTAAATAAAATCAGTCTAAATGTATGCAGGTTAACCAGAGTATCAAAACAGCAGGTATGTCAGCACAAAGACTAAGGTCAAGGGACATAATGTAGCACAGCACAATGCAGTTTCAAAAAGATAATAAAAATACAGAATAGCACTGTAAATCCTAGTGTATCACAGTACGCGACAGTGTAGTGCAAAGTGACGCACCTAATTGTCACAATAGGTAGGATTAGGAGCCATAGCTAAACCTGAATTTGCAGATGGCGTGCAATACTGTTTAGACCAAAAGGTAAGCATGCAGTGTAACATCTTCATACAGGCCTTCTTCATGTGCCGCACAGCAGCTGTGAGCAACCAAGTTCAAAAGTAACTTGATCAGGTGGTGAACAATAATGAACAAATGTGAGTACAGAGTAGTAGCTGTGCACAGCCTGCACAGCTCAAACCAAGCAGTTACAGGCAGCTGCAGACGTGCAGAACTAAGTGCTGAGCTGCACGGTTCCCAAATAGCAAAAGTGTTTCAATTGCTAGGGCTTGCATGAGTGGAACACTATACAGCTGCTCTTACAGGGTATTAATTCAAATCCAGTGTTCAGCTCTGCTGCACTTTGCACAGCACTTCCCAGCTGTAATGTGCCTGACTACTAGGTGAAGCACAGTAAGTGATTCAGATCAAATCCAGTAGCAGTGCTGTGTAGAGCAGACCAGTTAAATATAGTGCTAGGCTGTTCAATAACTTAAAATATAAACCCAAGTTCAAGGGTAATAGCCAATTGAAATAAATTTTGCTAATTCACCTATACTAACCAGAGATCCAGAACACTAGTGGTTTCTCCTAAACAGTTGTGACAGTTCTAAATTAGAAATCACTAAAGCAGCAACAATAGTCACAAAATTAGCAAGAAGTAATTAAAAAGGTCACTTCTCAGCTGTAATGGACCTAGTTGCATTGCTAAATCCAATGGTTTGGGTCAAATCTGTTAGCAGAGCTGAGTAGCTCAGTACAGCTCAGTCAGATAGAGAGCTAGGCCTTGCAACCACTCATAATTTAAAAACAATTTAAAAAGTGACATCCAGCTGAAACAAACTCTGCTAATCAGCCTATAATAACTATGCAGCAAGAATAACAGTAGTTTCCCTCTTCTTATTAGAAGAAATACCTATGACACTTCTAAATGAAAAATCCATCCTTTGGATGAGATGGTAAACTGAAGCCCAATCTGCCTGAGTTGATAGTAGCTCACATGGATCCCTTAACACTTATCAAAAGTAGGAGAACTTCCCTGGTACCCTGACCAAATTTCCCACAGTCATTATGAATGCAACCATGAAACAAGGCCAGTGGCCTAGTGGCACTAACCTAGTCAACAAAGATTAAAAAAAATAATAATAACAATAAATAAATAAATAAAATCAACAAAACAGAAACAGTAGCCCCAAAATTAGCAATAAATAAGCAAACAGGTCAGTTCTTAGCTGTAATGTCTCTTGTTGCAAGATCAGATAAAGTTGTTTGGGTAAAATCTGGTAGCAGGTAAGACACAGTATGCTGCCTTACCTGTGTTGTGTATCATGGGCTGCCACTTCCGTGGACGTAGCTAGTCATACTGTTACTGGTACAGAGGTATGAGTTTGGTAGGATATGGCATATGTCACCCATGAGAACTATAGTAGTACTGGTCCCATGGTACACTGATGTAGCCCGGCATTGTCTCTTACTGATGCCCATCTTCTTTATTATGTGACTTTTTCCTCAGCATTTTGGCACAATCCCTTGCCTGTTACACCCCTAATTAGCTAACTGAGATTTAGCACACAGACAGGCAGGCAGACGCCCACACATAAACACACATATGTAAAAGCAGAATTTTATTTATAACCATTATTTTTGTCCTGTATTCACCCCTCCATGTTCAATTTGGCCCATTTGTTTCTCCTGACTCTAACATGCTAACACATCAGCAATGCAAAGCAAGAACCTAGGATTCTGGCTATCATCCAGCAGCAGTTTGCAGTATGGACATATTTTATATGTTCCTATCATTTGCCCCCCCCATGAATGGAAAGCTGCGTGCAGTGTTCTCTATGCTGGATCCAATGTAAATGTGGGTATGTGCATATTTATTTCCAAACAGATTGCAGTTGCACTTCTTGGTGGGCTCAAGTTATATACCCAAGTCAGTGGTCATGAAAGGTGTACTTGGCCTTACCTTTTAGTAAAGCTCTTGTGAGGTGAATGCACCAGTGCCTCATCCCCCCTTTCACCTGGAGAGTCAGCATCGAATATTCAGTCCTGCTCTTTACTGGATGACACTTCCAGCACCCAGGCTTCTAGTCAAGGAAGGAGCCCAGATGGCTCCATCCCATGCTATTGAACTGGCATAAAACAATTTTAAGCGCTGTGCTTTTCTAGAGGTTCTGGAGTTTCCCATAGAATGTGATCCACAGTGTTCTAGAAAGTGGCTTTTAAACTATGTGTATCAAATAAGACACATATTCTAAACTGTAATTATAAATATTATTGCAAAGAAGAAACAAAAATTATGCGGGTCTGTATTAGATCAGTGAACAGTTAAAAAAGTGAACCCTGATTGATCAACCTTATTTTAGCGAATGTTAAAAATATCGAAGCAACAGAAACTCAAATTTTTTCCTAGGGAAAGAATTTGGTTGCCCGTTTCTGTTGCTTTGGTATTTTCAGTGCTGTGGTGGAAAGTTACAGGTTGGATTCAGGTAAGTGTGCGATTGTGTGGATGTGAGTGTTAGGGTGGGTTAGGTGAGTTAGGGCTTGGGTTAGGTATGTGTGCGATTGTGTGGACGTGAGGGTTAGGGTGGGTTTAGGTGAGTTAGGGTTAGGGAGCGGGTGAGGTGAGTGTGCGATAGTGATGGATCTTCGGGTTAGGGTTTGGGTTAAGGTAAGTGGATAGTTAATGGTGTGTGCATAGTTTAGTGTAGGGTTAGGTGTCAGATTTTAGGTGTATGTGTGTGGATTTCTGTTTGTTTGGTGTGCTTGTGTTGTGTGTATGTGTTTTGGATCAGCGATTTTTTTTCCCTAGGAAAACAATCGCTGATCTGACAGTTCGAGATTGTAAGCTTTCGCTTACATAAGGTTGATCAATCAGCGTTCGCTTTTTTAAGCGTTCGCTGATCTAATATAGACCCAAATTATGCACCTTTAGAGTAATAAACCGATCATGCAATTATTGCTGTATATACAGACCTGATTAAAGCAGCCACACATACAATCAAACACTGATTCATTAAGTCACAGCATTTGAGCATTACCAAAGCTCACATTTCAAATGGTATAAAGACAATGATGACAAGTAACACTGACAGAAATTATAAGGGCAGGTGCTAAACATGACATACAGCACATAGTATATCACTTAAGAAAATAAGTTTACATTAAATAAGAAAAAGAAAACATGATAGTGAGCACATAAAAGCATGAACTGCTTTAGTGCATTCAGCATGGCAACTGAAAAATCAAAGATGGAGGCAGTCCTTTTTTTTTTGCCAGAAGACCACTTTCAGGGCATATCTCTTGC
>NC_056748.1:1014972135-1015002135 GCF_019279795.1 Protopterus annectens | reverse complement strand
TAGTATAAACCCTGTGTTCTAATATCAGGTGAATTGTTGGGGAAAGAAGGAACATACTTGCTATTGATTTAGATAGCTGAGTTGTTAAATGTACTGTGTTTTAACTTGATCTGCTTCAGTGCACTTGACACAGAGAGCAGTTAGTGTGCTGAAAACACCACTGTACTTTAAGGGCTGTGTGGACTTTGCTGTAGTAGAGATGATAAAAAACTAAAATAAAGAACTCCTTTAGGTTCACAGCCCAGGCATAGTAGATTGGTTCCATCTCCCTGTTCATTAGGAAATCGTAAAATTGAGTTCTGCCTCCATGGGTTGTACAGAAGTTACGATTTATGATGGAGCATGAGAGATATACTTAGCCAGAATACTCACACTTTCCACTACTATAACAACTCAGTCTTCATTTTTCCCTGAATCCTGTAATGTTTTTATCACGTGTATTTTTTCTTCTCCTTCCCACAGAACCGACATTTCTGTGGTTTTCCAGGCTTTTTCTGTCTGGATTCTCTGTGCATCCACTAAGATACTTACGCCCCTCTCTTCTCATAAATCTTTCACATTATCAAATGCTTACGTAGCTCCATTTTGTGCTAACGGCATGCTGTTCCCTTCTGAGTAGGTAACCACTTGTCCTGTTTTTACAGATTTGCACAATTCTGTCCTACATGAAATTTGTAAATGTTGTCCTACTATTTATAAGATTATGGGCCAGATTCCAAAAAGAGTTGCTGTCAGTGTTAAGTCTGCCTCGATTCCGAAAGACTTGCTATCAGTGTTAAGTGACTTATTTCAGTGTAAGGCCTATCTATAAACAGGCTTACACCGGGGCCATATTCCAAAAGACCTGCTCTCAGTGTAAGTGGAATCGGGCCCAAAGTTTTGTTCCACATTTACTCTAAATGTTACATGAAGCTATGCAACTGTATTGCACAACCCTTCATGACATAAAACAGTGACAACAGCTACAATTATGATGTAGTTAATCTATCTTGGCACTGCTTGGTGTCACAGTTTATCCGTAAAGAACTCACACCACAGTAAGATGTGTTGCATTTTGGCATCTGAAAAGATGACTGCCTTGCGTTAAACGTTATATTATTTCTTGAATTGTAATTGCTTCTGATGCTTGTTCATTTTTTTCCCAGGACCTTTGTGGTGTAGATGCTACTGTCCCCATGATGTTTTCTGGCTTCTGTACCAGACTGCCTTATTTTTCTCTGCTGTCTTACCCAAGAAATGTCATCTCATCTGCAAAGAATGGTAGATATGTACAAGGGTGGAGTTACGGCATTTCAGACTTTGTAGCCACTAAACCTGTTACTGTTTAGCCTACAATTCACACGTTACATTTCAGCAGCCAGTCTCTTCCTAGTTTCATCTGTTGTGATCCTCTCCCAATGCTTTGTCATTCATTGATTTGACATGGCACTGTGCTTCCCTTTCATTTATGCAGAAACAATATTAAGTGACTAAAATGCACATTAATTGGACTAGAAGATAAATATCAAACCACTGTAAGATAACTTCCTTTGTTCATTGTATATATCTAAGCAATTTATAAAATGTCCCTCTGGGCATAACTGGAACCTATCACCTGCACTTATCCTGGTAGTATCTTGTGCAAAAGCACCAGGGACATATCTAAGGATGTGGAAATGGATCCTGGTGGTATCTTGTGCAAAAGCACCAGGGACATATCTAAGGATGTGGAAATGGATCCTGGTGGTATCTTGTGCAAAAGCACCAGGAACATATCTAAGGATGTGGAAATGGATCCTGGTGGTATCTTGTGCAAAAGCACCAGGGACATATCTAAGGATGTGGAAATGGATCCTGGTGGTATCTTGTGCAAAAGCACCAGGAACATATCTAAGGATGTGGAAATGGATCCTGGTGGTATCTTGTGCAAAAGCACCAGGGACATATCTAAGGATGTGGAAATGGATCCTGGTGGTATCTTGTGCAAAAGCACCAGGGACATATCTAAGGATGTGGAAATGGATCCTGGTGGTATCTTGTGCAAAAGCACCAGGAACATATCTAAGGATGTGGAAATGGATCCTGGTGGTATCTTGTGCAAAAGCACCAGGAACATATCTAAGGATTTAGAAATGGAAAGGGATTGTCTGCCAGAAGGTAAAATTTAATTTATGATCTTTTCTCAAACTGTAACACTAGCTTTGCTCTTTCTAATATACATCATGCAACTGACAAACTATGAAGTTTCTAGTTATGTTTATGCTAAGCCCATATAGCTGCAAACTTGCTCATCTAGGTTTAACTCCACTGATACTCCACTTCCTTGCTAATTGTGACTCTGAGATAATTTGCATCGCTCACTTCCTTTAGTTTTTAAGGAAGTTCTGTGCCCATACTATTGCTTTTTGAAAAAGGAAAAAATATTTAAAAAATATATATCACCTCAGGAAGTCCAGTAGATCAGAGGCAGTTTTATGGCAATCATCACTGATGCGGCCATAATGAGTTGTGATCAAAGCCATACAACGTTGCAGAGGTCATTCGATCTTTTTCTCAGCCTAATAGGGTAATAGAGTTTAACAGCAGTAATTGCTGAAGCTTATAAGAGTATACTGTTTTTTTTTTAATTAATATAAAACAGTTGGAGTAGCAAAGGAATACTGGGAGCATAGAATTCCTTTTTTACCAATAGTTTAGGAGTTCCTGTCCCCATAGCTTATCATCCATTGACTAACTGTATGCTGTATGCTCTATGTGACCCAAGGGATCTGCTTTAGATGACCGAAAGCCCATAAAGCCAAACATTATTTTGCCAAGATGAAAATAATGAAACTGAAAATGCTGAACAAAGTAGTTTTTCCAAGGGCAAGTAAACACTTGCCCAAATCTACACTAAAACACAATGTACTATCTAAAACTCACCTAGGTGGGGGGCTGTGCCCCAAACACCCCCCAACTGCATATGCCATCTCTGGAATCACACTACATTGGGTAAAAGGGCCTATTTCCCCATGTTGGGCAAATGTTTACTTGCCCTGGGAAAAACTACTTGGTTCGGCATTTTCAGTTTTATTTTCTTCTCTGCAAAATACCGTTCGGCTTTATGGGCTTTTGATCATCTAAAGTAGACCAGACCCAAGTTGTACCCTAGCAAACCAGTTATGTCAGTATTTTTTAAACACTTTATTATCCACTGCAAATCAGTTTTTGTTTTCAATACTGTGTAAGAAGAGACTAATACAAAAAGCAGGGTACCAAAGACAGGCTTCATGAAATTGAACTTTCTGAGTTGTAGGTTTGCAGGAGTAAATGGTGTACAGAAAGGCACAAACCACACAAATACAGCAATAAACACCTTCGAGCTCAGCTTGGCAGCAGTCCTGTAGGAATAACAGCAGTTCACTGTTGTGACAATGCGGTTTCATGTAAAAGCATAAAAAAATTGCAATACAGTCAAGCGCTTTCATCCAGTAACCCTGGACTTCATCAGAACTAATTAACAACTTAGAATCCATGTTCAAATACCCTATTGCTAGCCTAAATGCCCAATCAATCTAAAGAAATTTGCATACATTTAAATATATAACACTGTTCTCATTAACCCTTTCACTTCTCTTTAAAAATATGTAACATCTAAATGATTTAGTACTTTAATTACTTTCGTGTTATACAAAAATATTTTTTCAGCCACATATACACTGTAAAAACAATAAAACAAGTTATATTGTAAAATCTCCATTTATAATTCTAATGCTCTATATTTTAAAATTGGCATAATAGAAAGATGGTCATTAATACCTGGGGGCTGGGTGGCATTATATCTAAGTTGCCAATTCAGTTCAGCTCTTTCAAACTTATTACCCAAGTCTCCCCCTCTAGGTGATTTTCCACAGTTTCCATAATCCCAAACAGAAACCCATTGCATACAGAATTATTTTCTAGGTGTCTATAGAGTGCATTGTTTACATTCATCTGTCTTATAGCATATATATGCTCATAAATTCTTATCCGTAGGGTCCTCTCTGTTTTCCCTATATAAAAACTTTTACAGCCATTACATATAGCAATGTAAACAATGCCGCTAGATCCACAATTGCCTGCTATTGTTCTTGTAGGTGGTTTCCCTATACTTAAAACTCAGTCCTTTAATATATATTTGCAAACATTGCAACATCCTCATCTACTTGTACCCCTTTCACTAATATTTATTGGGGTTACTGGGTGTAGGGTGGGCCCCTAGCAGGAGTTTATGAAAATTCAATGGTATTGACATATGGAGGTTTAAGTAATCAAGTGAAATGTGTTATGAACAAAAATTGGATTCTTTTTAAGATGAATGGTGATTTGGAACTAGTTATGGGTAATAAACCAAGCTTTGTACATCGAACTAATGTAAAACTAAAATTTCTGTTTGAACACCCTGTGTCTTAACACAGTTTCTGTTCACTAAAAGCTAAAACCAGATTCTGCTTCATTACATTACAGTGCGTTAAGTAAAGGCAGTGTGCAGGAAGTGCGTCCATTATAGAGTAAGCCCAGTAGTTTTGCGAATGTAGAACAGGAAAGTATGAAGGCTGTTTGGAATAGCCTTTGTAACAGGGGTTGGGAGGGTGGCTTAATGGTTAAGGTGTTTGCCTTACAAACACAAGGTGCAGGGTTTGAGTCTCACAAGGGATAATTGGCTAGGCTTAAAATGGCTCGCAAGGGCAGTTAGCTTAGTACTAAACTAACTAACTATAGATGGCCTTATCATCTTTGATGTGTAGGACACCAAGTCTGAAAGTTGTGGATCATAGGAGGTTACCAGGCTATTGGCCCTGAGACCATTATCAGCCTAGCCAAGAGTTTACCCCATGTTTAGACAAATCAGCACCTGATGCCCCTGTCCAGCAGGGACACTGGTGGAATCCCAGGGGTATATTTTCTGTTTCCCATCCAGTTATCCAGGTTGCATTTAAAAGGGGGTAAAGAGGTACTCTGCTTGATGTGGAGAGGGAGTCTATTCCATAGATGGGGGGAGTCTCTGGGACAGAAATCTGTCCTGACAACAAGTCTTGGTGATGTCACAGACCAGGCTGAGGCTGCCCATGTGGGTCATTTGAGTGGAACTTGACTTATGGATATGCAGTAGTCCCATCAAGGTGGGGTCCATGATCACCTTGTATGCCAGACATAGGTCATGTCTGAGGTGTCTGTATGAAATTAAGTAGTGAGATAGGGATTTTAGCCTATCTGTGTAGGGTAGATGTTTGAGGCCCTGGATTCCCCTGGTGAGGAACCTCTATGGTCTCTCCAGCAACTGCATGTGCTTTGTGAGGTACATGCCGAAAGGGGAGTTGTACTCAAACTGGGCCTTATAAGGGAAGAATACAGGGATGCTATGACCTCCTTGTCCCTGAATGAGATGCCCTTACTTATGAGGTGGGCCATGTAGAAGGCTTTCCATATAATGGAAACAACATGGTGATCAAAAGTCGGGTTGCTGTTAACCTGAGAGCCTAAATCCCTCACGACTGATTACATGCTTAGGACATTGTTATTAATGTGATAATTTGTGGAGACATCACTCTCCCCAAAGGGGATGATGATGATGATGATGATGCAGTTTTTGCCATTCAGCTTGAGGCTATGTTTCTGGCATTAGCCATTTGTTTGAGTGAGACCCTCTTGGAGGATGCCCACATCACTAGGGGAATTGATGACAGCACCCAGCTTGCAGTCATCTGCAATCTTGGTCAACCATAGCCCTCTGGTTTTGGCTTGCACCACAGAAAAGTATATCCCAAATAACAGAGACCCCAAGACCGAACCCTGGTGTATGCCACTTGTTACAGGTCTACTGCTTGAGGTAGCTTCCCCTATTTGGACTACGTGGGTTCTATCCAGTGGAGCAGCTATGTGTTTTCCCCATGAAATGGCATCAGCTCTGGATTAATCACTCTGATGAGTTATTTTTTTTTACTTGAGCAAAAGTATACACTGTTTTTTGATGGTATATACTCATTCATCACTATGGTACTAGTTTAGGCTTGCACTGTGATGACTATAACTAAGTATGGTAAGTACAACAAAGCTGTGTGTGTGTGTGTGTGTGTGTGTGTGTGTGTGTGTGTGTGTGTGTGTGTGTGTGTGTGTGTGTGTGTGTGTGTGTGGACATATCTGTAAGAGGCTGCATGCATCTGACTGGATATGAGTATATGTATATGTCTGGGTGACTGTACTATAAGAGGTAAGTATAGTGAAACTGTGTGTGTGTGTGTGTGTGTGTGTGTGTGTGTGTGTGTGTGTGTGTGTGTGTGTGTGTGTGTGTGTGTGTGTGTGTGTGTGGACATGTGCGCATATATCTGTAGGGGGATGCATACATCTGACTGGATATGAGTATATGTGTATGTCTGGGTGACTGCATTTTAATAGGTATGTATAGTGAAACTGTGTGTGTGTTTGTGAACAGAGCTGTGACTGTGACAGTTGGCACTTTTTCGGGAAGACATGGGTGAGTTTGTGTGTGTGTGTGTGTGTGTGTGTGTGTGTGTGTGTGTGTGTGTGTGTGTGTGTGTGTGTGTGTGTTGGGAGGTGTTTATACCACCATGATTTGTGGACAGGTAAGGAGAAGGCTGGCATGGTCAGGTCTAACAATGCAGTGTACAAGTCAGAGACATAGTAAATGGCCACTAAGCAGGTGTTCCTTTATATGATTTTACCTTGTTGTGAATCAAAAACTCTCCCCATCATACTAATCCGGTAACCCACATAGTGTGGGTGTAGAGAATCTGTTGGAATCTTTCCCCATTAAGTGTAAACTTACCTCTCAGGCTACAAGATATAAATTTTGCATGTTTCCCAAATCTCAACTTCCTGATGCTTCAACCATCTTCATCATCATTAACCTCCTTTTGCTCCCATTTTCTTCACAGGGTCATGGTGTCATGTCAGCTCTATTCAGTACCACTCTCCTGCCTTCTTCAGCACTCATGCCTGACTGTTGTAAGTCTTCTCTCACACAATCCATCCATCTCTCATTTCTTCTTGCCTTCTTCCTGTCTGTCCCAAATCTTCTTCACCAGATTGTCTTCTGCTTTCCTGCACACGTGCCTCAGCCACTGCAATATGTTTGCATTGCCCTTTTATGCAATTGGAGCTACTTTGGCTTCTGCTCTTATGTCCTCATTTCTTCTTCTGTCCCACAGTGTACATTGAACTGAGCATCTCGGCACTTCATCTCCATCACCTCTAGCTTTCTCAACTGCTCTGCCTTTACTTCCCTGGATTCTGTATAATGCAGTTGTACTGGCCACACCACTGTTTTGCACATCTTACTTTTTCAGCTTCTTTCACATTCTTGTGTCATATACTACATCTGATACTCTGCCATTTGGCTGCAGCCCAACTGATTCTAGCTTTGACCTCCTCATTCAGACTTCAGTTCTAATCACCCACCCCTCCCAGATACTTGAAGCTGTCAATGTGTTCCACTGTTTGCTCTGCTATCTCATTTCTCAGTTTATTCTGACTTTCTCCATTTGCTACCATTACAACTGTCTTATCTGTACTCAGTTTCACTGAAGAAAAGGTTAAAGCTTTATGCACGCTGCCCTAAGCATCTTGACTCGAACTCTTTATATAAATACACTAACTCCATAGTTGCCCAATCAGAGACACCAGAGAAAAGACCCCACACAGTGAATCATTGCCAATGCACAATTAGAAAGTGCACCCGTAGTAATTTTCTTTGTGAAAGAATAAGTGACAAGTTCATCCCTGAAACCTTCTTCAGTCTACATTCAACACATTGTAGAGTAGTGTACCTTCTTCAGTCTACATTCAACACATTGTGGAGTAGTGTACTCTGCTTTTAAAAGATTATGGTACTTTTTATATAGTCAAACATACTAGTGTTATACATGGCACTTATCTATGGAATGCAGTGACGAAAAATAAGTTTTAGCCTAGGGAGTTGTATGCTGAGGTGGGGAGCTGCATGTAAAAATATGCACTGAGTAGAACTTGGACTGTAGCTTGTTAATATTGTGGTGAAAAAACATCTTTTTTAATACTTGTATAGTTTCCCAGGCCAAGTCTAAAAACAGTTATATGGATCAGTGCTCTAAACCAGTAAACAGATATGATGCCTTGACGATCTCTCAGTTGGTTAACAAACATTAAGTAAATAAAACAAATAAGTTAATTTTTTGAAATCACCTTCATGTAACCATTATCGTATAAAAAACTGGAAACATTTTTGGAGTCCTTCTGTGGGCCATGGTCTATTTGCTTTTTCTTTTTTTGATAGAAGTTTTGGACTTGACTAGGTTATAACTTGATTCCTTATCATTTGCACCTTAATTATCACCATCAGATGTATTTGTTCCTGAATCTTACTACACAAATGACTGGTGAACTAATGCAAAGCAAAGCCAGTACGAGGGCTCAACATTAGGCTGAAACCATTACATCCTGAGTGAAATTCGTCTAGGCTAGATGAATCTGGGCAAAAACTGAAATGCCTAGTTGTAATGTTTGTCTTAAGCTAGGCCTGCCATATGGTGACAACCAGGGATACTGGGAAAGTTGGTGCATCCTGGTGTGTGCTGCAGGATACACTGTTCTCTGCAGAGACAGGATGGCTTCTGGCTAGGACATAGCCTTGTATTTTACTGAATGTAATTGTCTGTCAGTCACATTCACAGATGCAGACTTAGTGTGGAAATAAGAGAAAACAGTACTTCAAGGTATGTGTGTAATGAACAGTCATCTACACTGTGTAGAGTTTGCAAGTTCTCTCTGTGTCTGGGTAGGTTTTCTCCACTTAGTAGAGTTGCTTCCTCCCTCCCAAAACATTCTACATGATTGCTGATTGTCTACACTAAATTAGCCATGAATAATTTTTGTCTGCTGGCCACAGAAAAGAGCCGTTTTTCCCCCCCAGAAACATTCATTACCAAGCATGCTGTCCACTTGGGGTGAAGTTTGATAGTTTAGATCCTGTTAGAGACTGCTCCTTCTTGTTTCCAGATGTACCGTTTACTGCAAAGTTGTGACTTAGTTGCCTCACTGGTGATTTCCTGATATTGAGTGCCTTGTTCTTTTCAGAGGAGTGTTCTAGGCTATGTGGCTGGTCACAGCTAGTTAGTAGTCTAAATAGTAATACTACAAAACATCTGTCATCCTAAACATCGTCTTTATACCTCTCAACCTCTTAGTGCAAGAAATCTGGACAAAGCCAAAAATAATGTGGTGACAAAGGCCAAAAAAGGGACAGATTTTAAATATTGCTTAATTAAGCTT
The DNA here is from genome assembly GCF_019279795.1 of Protopterus annectens. NCBI lineage: Eukaryota > Metazoa > Chordata > Ceratodontiformes > Protopteridae > Protopterus > Protopterus annectens. The sequence continues at coordinate 1,014,992,871 of NC_056748.1, read as the reverse complement.
AGGAATTTGCTAAAATAAAATGATTTATTTTAGCATGCACTTTTTCTGAAGGATATAAAGTCTGAAACTCAAATGTATTTCAATATTTAGCTATTTCTGTCATAAGTGATTTGCAATAAACTCATGTGAAAATACAAAGAGTTGAAAATGTATGGATTGTCTTATATCACCAAATATCCATTAAGACTCCACTTAACATCTAAGTTAGAGAGGATTCTAGCTACAATTTTTGTTAAATGGCCAGTGCAATATCTGTAGTGCTTCTGAGTAGTAAATCATTACTTATTTTCATCTTGCATATTTCCATAAGACTTGGATTGATGTTTGCTTGAATTTTAATGTATTCTTTTTGTAGTGCAATCCAAGAAAGTGTAAGCTGGATGCACTGAACAGTCACTGTCAGACTTACGTTTTTTTTTTTTTTTGCTTTGCTTTCTGTGCTCTAGTTGTTTTAGTTAACAGTTTTATTTTCATTCAACTGCTTTCACTGCTCAGGTTAAAGTCTTGAGTTTTGGAACTAAAATGTTCATTATTCTAGAAATGTGTATTGACATTTGTGGTGCTTTAAGTTGCTGATAGTTACATTGTTGCAACAGTGTTGTGACTGTTCAGGATAGTTTTAGATTCTTGACTGCGTGTGCTTCCTGAGTTCTATGGACTGTCAGTGTTTGACTGGGAACACTGGATTTGTTGTTGTTTTTGTTACCATTTCAGTCTGAAAGACTTCTTCAGTTTGGTACAAGTTGCAGCTGCAAGTCAAGCTTACAGCCTTTTTGTGCCCATTTTTGATTCAGTAGGTCAGCAGACTGGAATTATTATAGTTTTTTTCCCCTTTTTGCTGCTGTTTGCTGCCAAATTTTCAATGACACCCTATAGGATGCTGTGATTTATGAAACTGGATGTTCATTTGAGGAATTATGGCCCAAGTTTGGTTGGATGACATCTTGAAAGCTTGGAGCCCTGTCTCTAATGAGTATTATAGATGCTTGCCACTTTCTGACTTTGACAAAATAATTTGTTGGATACTTGGTTATTAATTGTGTGCCAACCTTTAATTGTCAACCAACTTGTTCTTGAAATCACTTCAAGATCCTTTGCAAGCCTGGTTTTGTTTTCTGCATCTTTAGTACTTTTAATATCTTATGTTATTTTGTAGTGTTAGCTCTTTTTTTTCTAATTATTATTATTTCTGAATTTTTAAGTTTCACTTAGATTATGTAGGCATTGCATAATGTTACATATTCAGAACATAATGTATTTCATATATAATTGCTTAATTCATTATGCTTTGCCAGTACTTACATAGAGCCCATAAGTAAAGCTGAAGTTAAAGAAACCGAATTATTGAGCATTGTCCCAAGGTGTGGCCAAGCTGGGAAACATTTAAGCACCCTTTGATGCTTCCCGTTTGCAGAATAGGAGGGCTTTTCTAGTTCCTGGTTATCTCCATTGAAGGTGTCAGGCAAGATAGTATGCAGAAGCAGGCTGAAGCAGCACAACAAACTATCTATGTGAGCAGCAGGGAGTGAAAGGATCCAGTTATGTACCCCAGAAATTATGAAAAAAATTCATATTTTATTTTATTTGCCAGATGCTCAATGAACTATATTTTTGTGCATTTTGGGAGCATCCCCTGTTAAATAACTAAATGTATCATGACATGCTTCTTTGAATATGTAGTTTGCTAAGCTCAGTGTGTCTTCTTTTACCTGTGCTGCTCACTTGTTAAGGTCCATTGGTGCAGTACAACTACCCATTTATGAAGTAAGCAAGCAGTTGAAAGAATAGACATCTGCTAGCTGGAAACATTGATGAGGGAGTTAAAAAATACCCAAAATTCCTAAAATTAAATACATTCACTAATTTATTTGAGTGTGAGTATGCATGAGAATGAAGCATCATCACAGGGCAGTGAGGTAGCACGCAGTAGGAGTTAGTGAGCAGAAGAGATTTTTTTTTCCTGGTCACTTGGTAATCTCCTAAGAAAATTGTAGTATATCCTAGTTCTTTGTCCCAGGGAGATCCAGGAGCCAAAAAAAGAAAAAAAAAATACTGAGTCTCTCAGGTGTCACAATATGTAGATTATGACCCTTTGGTACTTTAAGAAAAATATTGGCACCTTCAAGCCGTGAATTAGGAGTAAAATAAAACCACTGCCAAGCTAGCCTCAAGTAACTAGGCGTTTATCTGTTTTATTTTTTTGTAAGCTGCTTTTTGTCAGACTAGATTGAAACTTGCTTTCACACAAGCAGAGAGACAAACATGCAGAAAAACAGCCATTCTCCAGTTTATTCATAAATAAGGAAATGCAAACCATGATTTGGATTATTTTATATGAGCCCTTCGGTTTTATTTTTCATATTTCATTTGGCATTTTACTTTGCCTGCATCATGTTACGCTTGGTGCACTGTTTGAAAACATGCTAGAAAGCATTGCAACTCCTTTTCAAAATCTACTGCTGACATGATCCAGCAGGTTATTAGATAGACATCTCCACAGACTGTGCATCATTGGTGGCTACGTACTGATCTAGAGAAGTGACTGCTGTCTCAAGGCTGTATCTATAGTACAGTGAGATTTCTAGAGAGTAACGGCAGAACAGAGATGGCATCCTTCCCGTGTAGCAGAATGCATTTTGTGCAGTTTTTATAAAGGACTGAAATGGAAAGACTGAGATGCTGATGTTAGCAAAGTGCAGAGGCTGGGGCTGGAAGCTGGTCTGTCTCCATTTTTACGACTCCCTCTATAAATATAAAAGTGAGGTGAGGAGACCGGAGGTCCATGCTTTAGATTGGCTTTTATACACTTAAGCATACTATGATATTTTTATGATGGCAGAAAAATAAAGCAAAAGTGCCTATGAAAATCAGGATCATTACATGTTACATTTTGTTAACAGTTTATTTACTCAGGGTAAGCCTGTAGAAGTCATCACTGGCAGGACCTATGCCGGGAACCAGCATTGCTGTATTTTTACAACTGCTTTTCTTTTCTCTTATTGGGATCAGTACATTGTGTGATTGTCTGTGTCAGTACAATTCCATAATATCACCTTCTACTGGGACTTACCTATCTGTTTTGAAATGTTTATTCACCCAGTGATTGTGTCTAGAGTGGAAAGGTGACTGTGAGGATAGGAGCATATATGTGTATAGTTTCTATAATTTTATGATAAAGAAATGAGAAATAAAGTTTGCAGTTCTCATTTTATAGAAAGGGAATGCATTCCACTTATGTTTAATGCAGTCATCTGAAACATAAAAAATCACATCTGAATGACTACTAGTTTAAAATTCATACTAAAAATGTACACATTTTTGGCAAGATTAATATCATGTGTGAGCGAGTACAGGGACTGCTTCATTGTTTTCACACATTTCTCTATCAGGGATCATAGTAACCAAAGGAACCTGATGGCTCATATCTTCAGTAAATTGGTGTTAACTACACTGCTAACCCTTCCTAGAGCCACGTCTGAGGTTGTCGGACAGCATTATTCATGGTAACCAGATATTTGTACTACCCTCATACATATTTGTAGCTTTGATGAAATGTAAAGATTAAAACCTCAGATGGCATCTAACTAAGGAAATAATTGTTCGGATGAGAGATGAACCAGAGATGTTTGTTTCACTGAATTATACTTAAAATACAGGGCTACTTTATGTGAACTGGTTGACTCCATTCCATCTCTGTCGTCTAAAAGAAGTAATTTGGTGTGATTGCTTTCTCCTTATTGTTTAACCTATTAGTAACTTGGCCAGTGAGGCACAGTTCCTGTGAGCGCTTAGGCTTTTTTTTTTTAATTTTCAGCCATCATTTCTCTTTATTTGTCAGCATTATTTGATGAATGTGTGGTCCTCATGTACCATTTTCCTGCTCTTTTACGTTATGCATCTTAACCATGTCATCACCCAGAGTTTATTAACCATATTAACTGATAGACCTAAGGAGTCAGGCTGCTGTATACCATTAGAAATAGCCAATTAAAAGAAGCTCTACTGTGCATGTAACAAAAGGAGCTACTGTCAGCCCAGCTGTGTTTAATTTTGTAAGTGGTTATGTGTCATTTGTGAATAGCAACATGATTCATATACCTGTGTTACAAATGTATTAGAACTGTATGTCATATTGTATAGATATGTGCTGAAGAGATATTTTTACACTATTGTAACTGTTTATATGTATGTATTTTAACAGGGGAGAATGAAACTTCAGAAAAATGTCTAAGCTTGACTTACTTTATGGCGGGGCCATAAATAAAAGAGATGGTATCTTTTAGTTTCAGTGCAGTAGCAGACATAATGTCTAGAACTAGAAGTTGTTTGTATGGTCTTTAAATGCGGAGGAATGTAAATTATTTTATGACTTCCGCCATTTGCCAAAAGATCTAAGGTCTAGGTGTTTTTGCAGGGAGATGCTAAATGCTACAGCTGCATCAATGGTTTTCACCTGGGATAGTTAGATGACAAAAACTGATGTCAATCTGCAAGTATCCCAGCAGCATTATTTGAGATATTAATTTGAGAGCTATCTGAGAAGAAGTAGTGCATTTTGTATTTGTCTTTGACCTGAAAGCATCAGCTGAAAAAACCCACTCACCACATCTGCCTTGTTTGCTCTGTAAGTAGGTTAACTAGGGTACAGTAATTTCTATTATATTCAGTAAGGAATATAGTAAAGATTAGTTTAGATGTTTTCTGTATTTATTTGAGACTGTCCTGCAATGTTATTTTAGATATTGCCTGTGATTTTGAACTCTCATGTCACTTTGAATACATATTTAGTATTGTCTTGTTATTTTATTATTTATTATTACATATATTTAAACCTTTTAATTGTGGCTGGTCTATCTAGAGATATTTAAGTTCTTAGATTACTTGCATATCTATTTGGTGACACTGCGCAGGTCACTTCTAATAGCCTTGCTCTTGGTCAAACTACCACTTGGATTAATAGTAACATTACAGAGTAAGATTGGACACCCTTTGTTAAGGGCCTTAAAGTAGCTGATAATGAGTGGTTGGTGGCAGTGAAAACTACCTTATAGTCTGTGCAGAAGGGAGCATAGGTAGTAAACCTGTGCCAGCCTTTCACAGGTGTGTGTGTGTGTGTGTGTGTGTGTGTGTGTGTGTGTGTGTATAAATCAAACCTCAAAGTGTGTGTGTGATAGCTATATGAGCAAAGACACAAATCACTGGTTGGACAGAGAGGCTTCTGGAGGTGTTGGCTTGGCCACTCAGCTGAAATCTCAACTCTATAGCTGTCCCAGTGGAGAGTCTTACTGGGGATCTGGAGAAAGAGGGAGGAACCAGCCCCAGACTGGCTGTGATCTCTGTATGCTATTAAGGGAAATTGTACTTTACTGTATGCACTTTTCATCCTCCCAGTGTGTACATCCCCCAGTGTTGCCAGTGGTGAGGACTGAAGCTACTTGATTACTGGGTCAGTGCTCGGGCATCACATATTAATTAGGTGGCAGTGGTGGGATATCCACGTTAGGATTCAGTGGTGTGGATATTGAATCCCTGTAGCCTGTAAACAGTGGTCATGAAGGAAGGTGTTTGTACTCACAATCAGCCACACAGTGAACATTCAGAGTTTCATATCACAATAGTTTTATTTTATTTTTGTTATCTAAGTTAGTCAGTGAGAGCAGGCAAAGATGTCAGCAGAGGAGTATGGCAAACTGACAAGGAGCCAGTTGGCTGAGATGTACCAGGCTAAAGGACTGGTGCATGCCAAACTGACTAAAGCAGAAATGATTGCATCCTTGGGTACAGCTGCATCACAGACCAGCAATCAGCAGGACAACCAGACTGGTCTTGAAGATGTACAACTCTAAGAAAATGGACAGGTCAACCTTTCCACGGAGGACTTAAAAATCTGCCTGGGGTTAAAGAGACTTGAACTGGAGGCCACACGTTTGGAAATAGAATCAGCAGAGAGACTGTAGCAGGAGAAACAAATGGAATTAAAAGCAGCAGAGTGACTGAGATGCCTGGAAGCTGAAGAGAATGAGAGGCAAAGGCAACATGAAAAGGAGATACTGACTCTTTGCCAGGGTCATGGAGGTAATGGGGAAGAGAGTAACCAAACTCCAGAAGCAACAAAGGTCAGTAAATTTCTTTCACAATTTACAGAGGGGGATAATTTTGATAGTTTCATTCATATGTTTGAAAGGGTAGGTAAACAGTATAATGTTGACATGGACTCTGGGTATGATTCCTGACCCCTTACTCCATGGTAAAGCTCTAACTGCTATTTCTAAATTGTCTGATACTGATTGCTTACATTATAATACTGTTAAAACTTTTCTTTTAGAGTGTTTTAAGTTAACACCTGAAGCTTATAGGAAAAAAGTTTTGTGAGCATAGACGCAAGGCAGATAAAAGTGTGTATGAATATATTGCTGAACTAAACACTTATTTTCATAGGTGGGTGAGTGGGTGTCAGTCACCACTTTTGTAGGGCTGGCATGCATACCTGTCAACTGTACAGATTTTTGCAGAATGTCCAGATTTTTCCCTCAAATTTTTGCTTCATTTTTCATAAAGTTGTGGTTTTCTGGCAAATTAGTGGCAAATCATTAAAGAGTGAAGTTAGAAAATATGACAGGCATTTGAGTTTTGGACTTCATATACTTCAGAAAATTCATGGTAATGCAAAACCTGTTGTTATCAACTTTCTAAGTTTGTAAGAGCAATATTTAAAAAAAGTCCCTATTTTTGGGCCTCTGTCTTACTTTTATTGATGGCTTTGTCCAGATTTCTTGCTGTAAGAGGTTGAGAGGTATGGCTGGCAGACCTTTTGGTAAGGGAACAAGTCCTTAGCACTTTGCCTGAGGATGTGAGAATCTGGTTAGCTGATAGGCAATGCAATACTGCAGATGAATTGTGTTAGACGGGAGACCTATACCTAGCAAGTAGGGCATCACTGCACAGAAAGGGGTACCCAGTGCTGCTTATGGGTCTAACGGAACCCATGAAGGGCAGCCTAAACCACCCCAACAGAGCTACCAGTAGCAAGGGAAGCCACTAGTCCAGGTACATGTCCAGGACCAAGGGTTAAATATTTTAAATGCAACCAGTGGGGCCATGCAGTATATAGATGTACACAGATGCAAGGTGGGAAAGAAAAGGTGGGAGAGCCAGTAAGTGGGAATAACAGAATGAGAGCAGTAAGTTGTCTGGAGACAACAAGGGTACCAAACTACCACAAACATGTTATATCCTATCTTAGTATATGGGAAACAGGCCACTGAAACAGATACATAGCATCAGACATAACCATTCTGAAGCCTGCAGTGGTTAAAGAGGAGCACTACTTGATTGGGTAGTCTACTCCAGTCATATCTTTAGGAGAGACCCCATTCCAGATACCTTTGGCTAGGGTTCACCTTGGCTGGGAAGGTGGAAAAGGAAGCCAGCAAGTAGGTGTGTTTGAGGATATCCCTGCAGATGTTCTGACAGGGAATGATTTTGATAATGCAGTACCTTGTGTGCATGCAGTTGCACACAGTCAGGCTTGGAGACAAGCATGTGGGTCTGGTAGCCTGAGGGAGACCCAGACAGACTGCAGACTTGAAGGCAGGACTGGTGTGGTGGTTAATTCAGAGAGGGAGCTACCCTGTAGCAGTGAGACTGAAGGTGAGCCACAGCTACTTGTGGATATTGATGTTCCTTTGGACAGAGTGACTGCAAGGGCAGAGGTGGGTAGTAATATCCAGGCTGACAGTGAGGCACCACTGTCAGAGGATGCCAGACTTCCTGTGGAAGGGGAGCTGGGAAGGGTTACAAAGAGACAGTTGAGACAGGCTCAGCTGTCAAACCCTACATTACAAGGCCTAAGGGAGGTAGCTAGTGAGGCACCTGATTCTCAAAGGAAGGGGGAATCTGTATACTGGGATAAAGGGTTACTGTACAGAGAGTAGACCCCTGAGGGAGGGCTAGAGGGTGAGAGAATACAGCAGTTGGTAGTGCCCAGAGCCTACCATCTGGTACTTGTAGTCATAGCCTATGACATTCCATTTGGAGGTCATATGTGTATAAAGCATACAAAGAGACATAGTATACAGAACTTGTATTGGCCTGGGATTTCCAGAGATGTAATAGGGTACTGCAGGACCTGTGAGCAGTGCCAAAAGATAGGCAAGGGAGGAAAAAGGTGAAAAAGTAAAATCAAGTCAAAGAAAACTTTATTGTCACTTAGAACTACACAGCAGTGTAGCTGAATGAAATTACAAGCTCCTTTGATGCCTTTGCTTGTGAGCCATTTCAGAGGGTAGCTATGGATATTGTGGGGCCTCTGATACCACATGTTCCGGAGGGGAAAAAGTATATCCTAGTGGTAGTAGATTTTCCTACTAGATACCCTGAGGCAGTGGCTCTGTCCTCCATTGAGGCAGAAAATGTGGCAAATGCTTTGTTAGAGATTTTTAGTAGAGTAGGTTTCCCAAATGAAATACTGAATGACAGAGTTGCTGATTTTATGTCAAACCTGCTGGATTGTCTGTGGAAGCACTGTGGGGTGAAGCCTCTAAAGACCACCCCTACCATCCCCAGACTAATGTTCTGGTTGAAAGGTTAAACTCTACACTTAAGACCATGCTATGGGTATTTTCTGACCAGTTTAAGAGGGAGTGGGAGAAATATTTGCCCCATCTATTGTTTACTTACAGAGAGATTCCCCAGGAATCCACAGGTTTTTCTCCCTTTGAGTTGCTGTATGGGCATAGGGTAAGGGGGCTGCTATATTTGATTCAAGATGAGTGGGATGGTGAGTGAGAATCCCACAAGGAATCTGTTGTGGCATATGCCCTAAACCTCAGGACAAGACTCAGGGAGTTCATGGGCTTGGCCAGGAGTACCTGGCAGAAGCCCAATAGCAGAAAAAGTTCTGGTATGACAGGAATGCTCGAGATAGAGAGTATGCTGTGGGGCAGCAGGTAATGGTTCTCATTCCTGTCAGATGCAACATGCTGCAGGCAGCTTGGGAGGGACCCTTCAAAGTGGTAAGGAAAGTCAGTGATGTTAAAAACTGCTAGGCAGGAAGCAGTGGCACAAACTGTGCCATGTCAACATGATGAAACCTTAGCATGATAGGGAGGTCCTGGTGCTAAGTATTTGCAGTACAAGGCAGAAGGAGTCTGAGGGGGTTCTATGGCTACAGGGAGCCAGCCAGCCAAATCCCAAATTACTATGGTGGAGCATAGGGTTACAAGCATATGATATGATGCTGCAGCATCACTTTGGGGTTAGTAATGCCAGCACAGATGGGCTGTCAAGACAGGGTAAGGGGTGGTGTATTCCCAGGTAGGCTCACCCTCTCAAGCAGTGTTTTCAAGGGTCACTTGAAGGGGAGGGGGGAAATGTAACAAAAGGAGCTACTGCCAGCCCAGCCATCTGGAATTTTGTAAGTAGTTGTGTGTCATTTGTGAATAGCAACATGATTCATATGCCTGTATTACAAATATATTAGAACTGTATGTCATATTGTATAGATGTGTGCTGAAGAGATATTTTTATACAATATTGTAACTGTTTAGATGTATGTATTTTAACAGGGGAGACTGAAATTTCAGAAGAATGGTTAAGGTTGAGTTACTTTATGGCTAGGCCATAAACAAAAAATATGTTATTTTTCAGTTTCAGTGCAGTAGTAGAAATAATGTCTAGACTAGAAGTTGTTTGTATGGTCTTTAAATGTGGAGGAATGTAAATTATTTTACAACTTCCACCATTTGCCAAAAGATCTAAGTCTATGTGTTTCTGCAGGGAGATGCTAAATGCTACTGCTGCATCAATGTTTTTCCCTAAGATAGTCAGATGACAAGAAGTAATATCACGCTGCAAGTATCCCAGCAGCAATATTTGAGATGTTAATTTAAGAACTTTCTGAGAAGTAGTACATTTTGTATTTGTCTTTGACCTGACAGCATCAGCTGAAAAAACACACTCACCACATCTGCCTTGCTTGCTCTGTAAGTAAGTTAACTAAGGTACAGTAATTTCTTTTAGATTCAGTAAGGAATATAGTAAAGATTAGTTTAGATGTTTTCTGTATTTATTTGAAACTGTCATGCAATGTTGTTTTAAATAATTTCTGTGATTTTGAACTCTCATGTCATTTTGAATACATATTCAGTATTGTCTTGTTATTTTATTATTAAATGTATTTAAACTTTTCAGTAGAGGCTGGTCTATCTAGAGATATTTAAGCTCTTAGAGTACTTGCATATCTATTTGGTGACACTGTGTAGGCCACTCCTAATAGGTTTGCTCTTGGTCAAACTGCCATTTGGATTAATAGTAACATTACACAGTACGATTGGATACCCTTTGTTAATGGGCTTAAAGTAGCTGATAAGGAGTGTCTGGTGGCAGTGAAATCTACCTTATAGTCTGGGCAGAAGGGGGCATAGCTAGCAAACCTGTGCCAGCCTTTCCCAGGTGTGTGTGTGTGTGTGTGTGTGTGTGTGTGTGTGTGTGTGTATGTGTGTGTGTGTGTGTGTGTGTGTGTGTGTGTGTGTGTGTATAAATCAAACCTCAAAGTGTGTGTTTGTGTGTCAGCTACTTGGGCAGGGACACAAAGCACTGGTTGGACAGAGAGGGTGCTGGAGGTCTTGGCTTGGCCACTCGACTGAGATCTCAGTTCTATAGCTGTGCCAGTGGGAGGTCTTTTTGGGGATCTGGAGAAAGATGGAGAAACCAGCCTCAGACTGATTGTGATCTCTGTGTGCTTTTAAGGGAAATTGCATTTTACTTTGTGTGTACTTGTTGTCATCCTCTCAGTGTGTGCGTCCCCTACTGTTGCCAGTGGTGAGGATTGAGGCTCATTGATTACTGGGCCAGTGCTGGGGTGTCACAGTGCAGTATTTAAATGTCCCTGCATTTGGAAAAGCTGAGTCTTGTCAAAGAACTAGAATCCCATACAGACAAGTCTAAATCAAGCTATGTTAAAATCAGACCAAAGTGAGAAGCTGATAACTCTGTCACAGTAAGTGGGTGCTCTAGAGCTGATATGCAGGCAAAGCAATCTTGGAAGAGGAAAGAATGACTAGTGTGTCTGGCAAGGTCTAAACATCAGCAAAGGTTAAATCGTATTCCTGGGTAGTGGAACATCCTCATTTTCAAGAGGCAGGAGTTCAATGTTTTACATGATAAGTATGATGGCATATTTGGGTTCTATATTTCTGTCATGTAGTCTCACGAATGCTGTCAGGATGCACAGATAACTGCTTGCTAAGTGCTGTTAGTCACTGTATGCTTTTCCCTGTTAGGAGCATTTAGACTGATATTGCAGAATCTACTCCTCTCCACCATTTCTGACACATTTTGCTATATTACTTATACTCTTTTGGCCAAGGCTGTGACATTTATCAGTTTTGACAACAGCTCTAGCCTGCTGATGAAATAGGACATCCAAATATGCCATCATCTAGTGTTATTGTTATGCATCATGTGTTATATCTAGGGACCAGTATTATGCATCACATGTTGTATCTAGGGCCCAGTATTACTCATCACATGTTGTATCTAGGCCCCAATATTATACATCATGTGTTGTTTCTAGGGCCCAGTATTATGCATCGTGTGTTGCATCTAGGGCCCAGTATCATGCATCACATGTTGTATCTAGGGCCCAATATTATACATCATGTGTTGTATCTAGGGCCCAGTATTATGCATAATGTGTTGTTTCTAGGGCCCAGTATTATGCATCATGTATTATATGTAGGGCTCTGTATTATGCATCGTTTGTTGTTTCTAGAGCCCAGTATTATGCTTCACATGGTTTATCTAGGGCCCAATATTATTCATCATGTGTTGTATCTAGGCCCCAATATTATACATCATGTGTTGTTTCTAGGGCCTAGTATTATGCATCATGTGTTGTATCTAGGGCTCAGTATTATGCATCACGTGTTGTATCTAGGGCCCAGTATTATACATTATGTGTTGTATCTAGGGCCCAATATTATATATCATGTGTTGTTTCTAGGGCCCAATATTATGCATCATGTGTTGTTTCTAGGGCCTAGTATTATGCATCATGTATTGTATCTAGGTCAATATATTTTACATCATGTGTTGTATCTAGGGCAATGTGTTATGCATCATGTGTTGTATCTGGGGCTCAGTATTATGCATCATTAGTTGTGTCTAGGGCCCAGTATTATGCATCATGTGTTGTATCTAGGTCAATGTGTTATGCATCATGTGTTGTATCTGGGGCTCAGTATTATGCATCAGGTGTTATATCTAGGGCTCAGTATTATGCATCATGTGTTGTATCTAGGGCAATGTATTATGCATCATGTGCTGTATCTAGGGTTCAGTATTATGCATCATGTGTTGTTTCAAGGTCCCAGTATTATGCATCGTGTGTTGTAATCCACACTAGCACCTCTATCAGGCAAAGCAATAAAGCCACAGGTAAAATCTTCAGTGAACACTCGTTTATTTGCCCGTGGCTATATTGCTTTGCCTGATAGAGGTGCTAATGTGGATTACTGGTCCTTTTGCTTTGGTACCTGGTTGCTTGATGTTTTGGGCATCATGTGTTGTATCTAGGGCTCTGTATTTTGCATCATGTGTTGTATCTAGGGCTCAGTATTATACATCATGTGTTGTGTCTAGGGTTCAGTATTATGCATCATGTGTTGTTTTTAGGTCCCAGTATTATGCATCATGTGTTGTATCAGTGGCACTGTATTATGCATCATGTGTTGTATCGAGGGCCCAGTATTAAGCATCATGTGTTGTATCTAGGGCTCAGTATTATGCATCATATGCTGTATGTATGGTAGTGTATTATGATGAATCATGTGTTGTATCTAGGGCTCAGTATTATGCATCATGTGTTGTATCTATGGCAATGTATTATGCATCATGTGTTGTATCTACGGCCCAGTATTATGCATCATGTGCTGTTTCTAGGTCCCAGTATTATGTATCATGTGTTGTATCTATGGCAATGTTTATGCATCATGTGTTGTATCTAGGGCCCAGAATTATGCACCATGTGTTGTATCCAGGGCTCAGTATTATGCATCATGTGTTGTGTCTAGGGTTCAGTATTATGCATCATGTGTTGTTTCTAGCTCCCAGTATTATGCATCATGTGTTGTATCTATGGTAATGTATTATGCATCATATGTTGTATCTAGTGCCTAGTATTATGCATCATGTACTGTATCTAGGGCTCAGTATTATGCATCATGTGTTGTATCTATGGTAATGTATTATGCATCATGTGTTGTATCTAGTGCCTAGTATTATGCATCATGTACTGTATTTAGGGCTCAGTATTATGCATCATGTGTTGTATCTATGGTAATGTATTATGCATCATGTGTTGTATCTAGTGCTCAGTATTATGCATCATGTGCTGTGTCTATGACAATGTAGTATGCATCATGTGTTGTGTCTATGGCAAAGTAGTGTGCATCATGTGTTGTATCTAGGGCCCAGTATTATGCATCATGTGTTGTATCTATGGCACTGTATTATGCATCATGTGTTGTATCTATAGCAGTGTAATATGCATCATGTGTTGTATCCATGGCAATGTATTATGCATCATGTGTTGTATCTATGGCAATGTATTATGCATCATGTGTTGTATCTAGGTCCCAGTATTGTGCACCATGAGTTGTATCTGGGGCTCAGTGTTATGCATCATGTGTTGTTTCTAGGGCCCAGTATTATGCAGCATGAGTTGTATGTGGGTCTCAGTATTATGCATCATGTGTTGTTTCTAGGGCCCAGTATTATGCAGCATCTGTTGTATCTGTTGTATCTAGGACAGTGTGTTATGCATCATGTGTTGTATCTTGGGCAATGTATTATGCATTATGTGTTGTATCTAGGCCCTGTATTATGCACCATTTGTTGTATCTAGGACCCCACAGTCTTCAGTGTAGTTGTGGCATCTTTCATTTAAGTCCATTAGTGCCTGCATTGTCAAGAAACAATTAACATACACTAACGAGTAGGTTACCTGGCCTTTCCTTGGTAGACATCCCCTTGAAATGTTGCCTTATGCCATTAGCATCAAACAAGCCACTTTAATTGACAAGTGCTGGTCACCAGACTGACAAGAATGATCATCATCACCCAAGCCCCCTGCACTACAACATAGGCGTCTGTTGCTACAATACATTTGTGGCTCTTACCTGCCTATGAGTTCTCTGCAGCCTTTCTAAGATGCAGATGTAAAGGCAGTAATATAAACATACATGTTCACCCTACAGTCTCTTGTTTCCAGATCAAGAGTTCAATGAGAAGAATGACAGGTTTGTTTTCAAATAGCCCATTGCGTCCTGCTAAGTTCCATACTGTCTCTTGTTTTGGGGTTAACTGTTAAGGGGAATCTCCATTAAACTTTTGTTTCCTAACAAGTGGAGCCAAACTTATTAGGCTGGATATCCTAAGATAGTCTGTGCCTCGATATTGGCTGTAGGTGATGGTTCCTGCTGATGTGACACCCCGACTCCATATACAAAATGGGGAAAAGAGGGTCAATGCCAATATTGTTGCTGATCTGTTACTTTGTATCCATGAAGGACAGTTGAACTAGCTAGCCTATAACTAACAGCACCCACAGTATAAAGCATGATTGATCACTTTCCCTGTTAATCTTATCCTTCCCAGAGCCAATAACATCACACTTGATGGCGTCTAATTTCTGTTATAATGTCTTCACCTTCAAAATTTCACCTAGAGCCCTAGGGATAGCAGAATTCTATGACTTCATCACCATTTGGTGCATGCAGTCACCCTGCATCCTGTAGTGGAGATCATTGGTCAGCCTCATTAAGTGATTACTGTCCATCTACTGATGTAACCCTTGTGAAGAATCACTGTGGCAAGTGTCAGATATTTTAGTAGATTACAAACTGATTTGTTAGGTGCACTGCATGACAATTCTCTAACCCATATTTGAGGTCATCAGTGATCTGTCCATTAATTCATTTATTTGCACTAAGTGACTGCTATCCTTCACTCCAGATGAATAAATGCTAACTTACTGCCCCTTTGTTGTACAGTACGGACTTATCAATGGAAACCCAGATTTCAGTTGCCTTGGTACCTAATTTTATTGGAAACCGTGTGATAAAAGCAGTATACTAAAGTGGCAAGCTACTTTGCCATATGTAGAAATATTTTGTGTTTACTACAGTATAGTATGGAATGGGCCAGACAAATGCCAAAAAATAATGTTCACAAGTCATGCTGCAAATTTGCATTAACGTTATTAACAGTTTGCCAGAACTTTATTATGGAAAAAGACATTTTGTACTTTATGCTTAGATTAGCTTTCTTGATAGTAGGCCAGTCCAGTTTTTGACAGTTTATCTGTTACCAAACCTTCCAAATAAACTCTGCCTGTTAGACCTGAGGCTGCAGTTACATTAACATTTCTCCTGGCGTCCCACTATATAGTAGTATTGCTGAACATCTGCTTCTTAAAGCTTCAGTTCCTTACATTGGTATGACAGAGGGAGTGGTATATGCCTGTTCATATGCACTTCTTCCTGGATCTATTGTTTCCTGACTCAACCACAGTAAGTATTGTAGCCTTCTCTTTCCAAAATGTTATGTTTGTGTTATTTCAGTGAAATACTAACTAGCTTTGTTTTATTCAAGTTAAAGATATGTTTTTTAATAAACTCTCTACACTGCAGCATAGTAGAAATAAATACCAGAAAGTATAGTAATGTATTCTTTGATAAACAGCAACAACATGTCTCCTACCGCATTAATTCTACCCTGTTCAAAACCGTTATCAGAGCTCTTCATTGTTGACAATGAGATCTCCTTTGAAGACCATGTGGGCACAATTATTAGGAAATCCTCTTTCGCCCAACTGATTCCTCAGGTATTTTTTCCACGTCAAAGTATATGATACCTCTCCAGTCCTCCTTTATTAGACTCATCACTGAAAACAGTGCTCCCTTTGGCATGTACCTGTCCTGACATGTGATCCAACTTGAAAAACCTAACATTTCTTCACAAAGAACATCACGGACCTGAGTTCCATTATCTATATGGAACTTCTTGGCCCTCTATCAGTCTTCTTTGTCTCATACAGACTCCTTAAGTGTAACTTCTGCCTCAGCTACAACCCTCAAATAACCCTGTCCTTAATGATGTCCTTCATATTCACAAGACCTGCAACACCATGGATACCTCTACCAAAGAACTTAACCTTCACTGTAACATAAAATGAACCTGCTACCATGATAGATAACTCACTCAAAGAATCCCCCTTCCCCAGAACAGATTCACCTTCATATTAAGCAAATTAGTTCCTTCACCCTCACACTCAACATAGATAAATGACCTGAAATACTTCCTTGGTTTCAGACCACAAACCATCACATAAAGGGGTACAAATCAATGAGAATCACAGTGGCTAGTGTTTAGATGATCTTCCCAATCAACTATGCAGTAGTAACCTATGAACCTACCTAAAATTTATAATAAAGTACATCCATATTACTGATTGGCAGGCCAGTAGAGATCTCTTGTGATGTGGATCAAACTGACACTTTCATAAGGTCCTAGCCAGTGAGCAAATGCTCAAAGATTGTTAAAAATGTAAGCAACTTGCTTTAACTGGTGCCACAAACAAATGACTTGCTAGACTGGAAGCTGGGGACAAGTTGGTTTGGATGACCTCCATAGTAGGGTAGATAATATGCAAAGGATTTAAATCATTTTATTAATTAATTCATTCGTTCATTCATTCTTCTCATTTTTCATTCATTAATTCTGCAAAACTTTGCTTCATTCAGGTTATGGTCACTTGAGAATTAGAGCCTATGTTGGCAATCAGTGGATTCAAGGCAGGGAAACAGATTCTGACTATGGTGCCAGCCCATCACAGGACACAAACAAACCACTCATCTTCAAATGGCATGCAGACCCACAAGTACTTTAGAGGTCTGGGAGGAAACCAGGGACAACTGGCAAAAATGATTGTACCTCACTTGCTCAAGTACTGGCCACTTGAGGGTCACAGTCTTACAGTTTTTTTTTTGTTTTCCAGCAAACCCCCATGGGCTGCCATTCAAACCAGCATTTGAGTTTAAACAAGGTAAGCTATGAGGAGTGAATGGGAGTTTAGCTGTTTGACTTTATGAGTGACTGAGAGATTTGAGATTAGGAAGTGAGTAGAGATTTAGAGTTAGGGAACAGGGTTTGAGATTAGGGCTAGAGATTGACAGTGAGGTATAGTTTATGAAGCAACTGGGAGGTTTTATGTCTTGGGAGCAGCTGGGAAGTTAAGTTTTAAGGAAAAATGTCTGCCATTAGTGTTAGAGAGCAGAGTTTGGTGTTAGTGTTAGGAAGCAATTCAGAATTTCAGGAATAGGGTTAACGAGATTTGCATTTAGCATTAAGGTTCTTGGGGAGATATGTGTAGGTCAAATAACTGGTAGTCAGGTGGATGAGTGAGGATGTCAGATGCAAACTCATGATATACAAGCATCTGTGGTAAATCTGGCAAAAACATAGACACACAAAGAATATTCAAATTAATATGGTAATTTCCTTCTTGAATCTGCAGTTAATTAAAATAGAGAGTATATGCGGAGTATGAACAGGATGTTTGTCTAAAAAATAGAAGATATGTTGATTCCCAAAGTCTTTTGATTATTGTAAAATGTAAATAGAAGAAGCAGTCTTCCTCTGTGCTGTTATAACCATTTTATGCTGATATGTTCTTCACTACATGTATACCTTGTTATCAGTTAACTTAATTGAACACATTTAGACCAGACTAGTCATATTTTTAGAGTAAATCACAGATGCCTTAACTATATTGTCCAGTAATGTGCTTTCCAAGTTGTAGTGTTGCAGGATCATGTAGGCAGCAAATGCACAAAGCATAATAAATACCGAATTTGAGAAAAGGGTGAAAAAACTGAAAGGAATGCACATGTAGAAACAGCAAATACAAGTGGTGGTTAATTCTGCTTCCAGAGTCCTTTGTGATATTAGAACTAGTTGATAAAAGTATAGTAGAAAGGAAAGCACTGGATGAAAGGGCTGTATAGCTGAGGGGAGGAAGTTAGTGGATCTTTGGACTGATTAACTCATGAAAAACAAAGATGGTTGCCTCAGTAATTGTCTAAAATGGGCAAGGCCGGAATAGAAAATCAACCTGAGTTTAGTGGAAGAAGTAAAACTTATTTCTAAATGTTTTGATGTGGGTTTCATTACTGGGGTATTTGGGGTTTGTAGTGTTTGCAGTGTTAGTGTTGCAAGGTCCGTCCGTGTGTGTGTGTGTGTGTGTGTGTGTGTGTGTGTGTGTGTGTGTGTGTGTGTGTGTGTGTGTGTGTGTGTGTATGTATGTATGTATGTGTGTGTGTGTCTAAACAAGAAACTCCACTCCCTTCAAGCTCTCCTGTGGTAGAGAATGCTGATTATGCTAATATGGGAGAATGCTGCACACCCACTAGTGTAATAATGTCTTCTGTGGTAAGGTCAGACCACAAAGTGGTCTTTCTGGAAGTAAAAATAAAACCCAGAACCCCAGCTAACCCTGGAATGTTTAGGAACTACTCTAAGGCTAACTTCCTACTATTAAATAATAACCTGTCAAAAATGTAAGCCCCCATAAACCCTAAGAATACTGGTGCCTGTGCAGAACATTTCACAAAAACCCTATGCAATCATGTTAATAGCTGCATAGAGGCAGCTAAACCCACCAAATAGTAGTACAGAACTGACTCAAAAAACAAGCCAGCCTGGTGGAATCACATCATCAATAGGCTGTATAATAACAGAAGGAAGAAAATCATTGCAAAAAGTAGGAAGTGTAGCAGTCAGTAAGATTAAAGCACTCTCATTAAACTAAACAAATAAAGTTTGAGGTAAATTTAGCCTCCAGGCCAAGGACGGTTTCAAGACATTCTTTAGTTTTGCCCACAACCTCAAAGGCAATATACAATTGTGAGCGGTGCTAAAAGAGAGGCTGACAAATTCAACTCTAATTTTACTCCTCTTTCCTACTCAACCGCCCCTCAGGAAATGCCACCATATATAACTCCCCCTACAAGTCCTCAATGCTCTCTCTAAGGCTGAGAACACTGCATCAATGGACCAATACAGTATCCCAGGATGCCTTCTAAATAACATGAAACATGACCTATCAGGGCTTTTGGAGTTGCTATTTAACTATAGGTTCCAAGCAAGCTTTGTGTCTCACAAATGGAGAACATCAAGAGTCATCCCTCTGCACAAAGATGGGCCATCTGTAGACCCTGTAAACTACAGAATCATGTTTCACTAGTCTCATATGCAAAGCCATGAAAAGAATTATCATGGAAATGATCAGTATTGACATAGGAAACCTCCAGACACTGAGTCCAATCCACTTTGGCTTCGTCAAGAGTGGGTCATGCCTACTCATCCCGGTGGACTTCTTTGAGAAGGATACCAAGGCAATGGATGAGGTCAAAATGATTCAAACTAGCCTTGACCTGGCCAAAGCATTTGATACAATACCTCACTTGCTCACTGTTGATAAACTCAAGAGGTTAGGTATAAACCCTTACATCACTTGGTAGATAGCCATTTGGCTCAAAGACAGGACCTAGGAAGTTATAATTGGGCAGTCCACCTCTGCAAGGTAACCAGTCGAAAGCAGACTCCCTCAGGGTTTGGTCTTGGAACCACTTCTTTTTGGCATTTACTTCTTTGAAGTCAAGACCAATGATAGGACCCTTTGGCTGATTAAATTTTCAGATAATTGCAAATTAGGAGCCGTTATAGAACCCCCCAACAACACAGATGTTCTCTGGGGGGGGGTGCTGACACAGACAAATAACTGATGTCAGAGCCATGGACTAAAACTTAATGCCAAGAAATGCATAACAGTGTCCTTCACGAAGTCATCCACTCCTGGTAACTATCATATTGACAACACACCCTTAAGAGTTAACTGACTAGTTAGGAGCTTTGGGGCACACATAGACAGTAATCTAGCCTTTGACTCTCATGTATCTGCAGTACTGAAGAATGATTCTATGTTGTGCAACTTATAAACAAAGGTATGACATTTAGGTACAAGGGGATCATTGTTCCACTGTATTCGGCATTCATTAGGGCTGTCATTGAATAGAATGCCACATTTATTGTGTACTTCATCCGGCATATTCAACGAATGGAACATCTGCAGAGGCTACTCACTAAAAGAATACATTGTGTAAGTAACATGTCCTATGCAGATTGGCTCAAGGCCATATCCCTGTATTCTGTCTCCTACAGGCTGTTGAGGGGAGTTCTATGCCTGGCATACAAGGCATTATCAGACCCCACTCTGATGGACCTTCTGCAAATCCACAAAACAAACAGCAGCAGAATTACTTGTTCTAAAGACTTAATCATTGCCTAGGATATAAATAGAACCTACTGGATAGACATGTATGTATCCCAGTGATTACCCCTTCTCTGGAACAGGCTGCCCATCCATCAGAAGCAGAGTTCCTCCCTAACCCAATTCAAGTGTAACTTGGACAATTGGATGGGGAACAGGAAATTCATCCCTGGTTTCGCACCTATGTCACTAATGGACAGAAGCAGCCTATAAATGTTTCATCTCCCTGGTCCCTGCATACACTTATGAAAGGTACCTGACCTTGTCAAAGATTTGGGATGCATGGTTTGGCTTAAAAGGCCCTTGTGGTCAGTAGCCTAGTGCATACCTTTGAACCCATGTAT
>NC_056748.1:1014852135-1014969635 GCF_019279795.1 Protopterus annectens | reverse complement strand
TTATTGCTATATATAAGCCTGTGTCTTATTCTAATGATTGTTCAACAGTGCATAAACATATATACTATGTACTGTACATGCTTTGTTCCTAAATAATGTTTATATAAGGTGTTATATTTTTTTCTCATGTATGTACACTTACCTATGTTTTGTATTCATTATGATATCATGTAACTGTATTTTATGCATATGTCAACACTGTTCTTAAATGTGCAGCATTTATCCCCAGGCCTCCACTGAAAAGGTGTTTTATCCCAGGTAGACTTTCCCGCTAAACAAAGATAAATAAATGAATAAAATAATTATAAATTCTAGACAATCAGTCTGCAGACTATTACACATGTTGCCAAAAGGCAGACAGTGACTGAAGGTGAGAATCAAACTCTGTACTTTGTGTCTGTAAGGTAAAACATCTTCAGCATTATGCCAGCTCCCAACCCAATAATCATGAATCTGTCTATCTTGACAAATAGCTGTAATAGATATAACTGGGTGTATTTCCACTGGCAAGTGGTCTGTTAATAAAGGGAAATTCTTTATAAATCAACAAAAACACTCTTTGTCAAGTGTTGAAAGGAGGAAGATTGAGTGTTTGTGGTTATGATAAGTGTGAGACTGAATTTTAATGAGAAACCTTTAAGATATAGTGAAAGTTTTAACATTAGGGATGGGTGCGTGTTTGTTTGTGTGTGTGTAAGTATTTGCAGATTAGAATGATGGTTTGAGTAAGTGCTGGTGTATGTGATGTGTGTCTTGAGTGTCTTGTGTAGTGCTACTGTTATGGAAGAGATTTTTGTTCCAAAGATGAGATATAGGGTAGGGGTTAGGAGGATGGTTGGGATTAAGGTTAGCACACATTAGTTAAGATAGGCACAGAGGAAGTTAGTAGTACGATTTTGAATAACCGATCACAAAAGGAAGCTGTTTTATTCATTTTGCAATCAGTTGTAGTTTTCATCTTTTGAGTTTTTCACTAAGTAGATTTTCAAATTGCAAACACTGATCACCTGTGCTTTAATGTTTATATCAATATTTCAACACAGATTCCTATACATATATATAAATACAGATAGAGAAAGAGAGAGAGAGAAACTTTTGTAGTAGGCAAAATGACTTTATATGTAAGGCTAAGTAGGTCAAGGGTGATATATTTATTTTGACTATATTGCCTACAGTGCACACTTTGTTGAGGTAAATGAGAACATTTTCATTTATTTTTTTTTAATATGGGCATGTTTGCAGTATGGGAGTTTCTCTAGAACAGGGAATGGGCACAGTAGTCTGCATTTACTTTGGATAGATGTAAGATTTTATCTGATTTCGAAAGACTATCAGATTTGTATGGCATATATACATTAGCAATATTGTAAGGGTTCGTTATGTCGGAGTGGAATGTAATCATACAAGAGAGTCTCATTTCACTTTCATTAAAGAGGGTGTAAGGGACCAGGGAGAGTTTGGGCATTTTTTCATCATTTGTCACAAACTGAGGGATTTAATATTTTTGAAAATAAGAATAAAGAGTATGGAGCTGAAGTTTATGATTTTATTGTTAGGAGATCCTGTGGTAAATCCACACATCAAAACATTTTTTAAAGGAAAATAAATAGGTATGTAAGGCAGTAAACATAATTTATGAATGATGGATGTTTGCTTGTAAAGAGAAACATGATAATAGACACAGAAGCAGTAGAAGAATCCGTTAACAAAGATAAAGAATAATGTGGTTTGTTATGTAAGTTATTATAACTAATTCATCTTCCATGAGCAGTCGTGTAGGCCTCACCTCTGTTTCATCGTGATAAAAGTCAATGAATTTTCAAATGTACAAAAACAGTTGGTTGAAATTTACACTTGACAAGACATTTTGTAAAAAATGTACCCCTTACAAGCCAACGTAGGGCAGGCAGGCCCCCCACAAAACCCCAAATGTATATGCAACAACTCTAAACTCATGCAACCACAGAGAAATCAGTAAAAAAAGGGTGCAGGGGGGTTCACTGTTGCTGCACACTCAGAAACTGCATTAGTAGTGATTTCCTAGGAATAATAGCAATAGGTGAGTTCAGCGTTATAGAAATTAATTCATCCAGTCGGCACCTTGTTGACTTTACTCTTTGTCAGGTGTAGGGTGGATGTCCTACAGAGAGCAGAAAAACTAAATGATAACATTACACATCATAAAGTAACATCAGCAGAATGAATGTATTATAAATCTATTTATGTAAAAATCTATCAAAGAATAGTTTTGTCCCTTAAAGGAGTATCAAATATTTCACCTTTTTATAATATACTGTTTAAACTACTTTTCTCACTTTGTATGTTTTTCAGTGATTTACATCAATTAATTCCTGTTGTTGTGTCTTTCGGCTTTTCCCGGTTAAGGGTCGCCACAGCGGAATTCCGGTCCGCTAATGATCGGCAGCAGATTTTTACGTGCCGAGTTGCCAGCTCTGACACACAACCTTCAGCGAAGGTACGCCCATTCACGCATGTCTCCACACAGAAGACACTCTAGCTGAGAATCGAACAGGACAACGTCTTACTGTGAGGCGACAATATTACCGCAGCACCACCACCGCAGTTCTTCTTCTTCTTCTACAGTGTCGAGTTGATCGAACCACCGCAGTTATTCATTATTATTCATTGCATTTCTTATTCATATTTGTATTCTTAATGTTCTCGGTGTGTTTTTCTTTGACATTGCAAATAGTTTTGCTTGTTGTGTGCATTCTTAGTATTGTATGTATTTTTTTTTTACTTTTAGCCCATGTTGTAATGATAAGGGACCAATTTGAGATCACGCCACTCACTCATTTACCATGTGTTATATAAATAAACAGACTGAGGGAGTACAAAGTAATTGTTACCACTGGTGGCAAAACAAAGTCCTCACTCTGAAGTCTGACTGGCCAAAGATAAAAAAGAACCACAAACACACACATACACACACATCATAAATGAGTGTGCAAATTGCTAAACATACTAAACAATCAAGTAATAACTTAGCAAAATTAAAAAAAAAAAACATGCAGGGCTAGCAAGTAATAGTCTGCACGCTTTATGATTCATATAAATTAAGCACACAGAGCAAGCTGTATGCTGTTATTTTCTTTGTTAAAGTCTCTCAAAGGTTAAGAACATAATCACATGATCATGTTCAGGGTTCCCTACACCTAACACAAGTCTAAAATCCATGTGGACTCTACACCTTGAGTAAAACTCTATAATGTTAAACTCCATATTCACTGACTTTTATAGGTAAAGACTGTATAAGTGCGTGTTGGCACTGACTCTCTTATTTTAGGAAATTTTCCCTTCTTCATATTTGTGAGACTAGTTGGTATATTCAAGTTTAGAGGAGGCTTGACTACCACAAAAATCCTTTACTTTTAGTTGGATTTGGTGGGTTGAAACCCAACCACTTTAATTCAGTTTGTTGAGTCCTCATGGTATTAACATTTGTAACTGAAAGGTGAAGCTGTTTTGTGTTATGTATGCAGAAAAAGAAGGCATCATGACTACTGGTAATGCCAGCAGGACTCAGAACATTGTACATTGTCATAGACACCGAGCAGCAGCTCCTAATAACGCAGCACTAAATTCTATCTGCAGTGACTGCATATGCATGATTGATAATGCCAGTAGGACTCAGAACATTGTACTTTGTCATAGACACCGAGCAGCAGCTCCTAATAACGCAGCACTACAGTCCATCTGCAGTGACTACATATGCATGATTGGTAATGCCAGTAGGACTCAGAACATTGTACTATGTCATAGACACTGAGCAGCAGCTCCTAATAACGCAGCACTACAGTCTATCTGCAGTGACTACATATGCATGATTGGTAATGCCAGTAGGACTCAGAACATTGTACTTTGTCATAGACACTGAGCAGCAGCTCCTAATAATGCAGCACTACATTCTATCTGCAGTGACTGCATATGCATGATTGGTAATGCCAGTAGGACTCAGAACATTGTACTTTGTCATAGACACTGAGCAGCAGCTCCTAATAACGCAGCACTACATTCTATCTGCAGTGATTACATATGCATGATTGGTAATGCCAGTAGGACTCAGAACATTGTACTTTGTCATAGACACTGAGCAGCAGCTCCTAATAACGCAGCACTACATTCTATCTGCAGTGATTACATATGCATGATTGGTAATGCCAGTAGGACTCAGAACATTGTACTTTGTCATAGACACTGAGCAGCAGCTCCTAATAATGCAGCACTACATTCTATCTGCAGTGACTGCATATGCATGATTGGTAATGCCAGTAGGACTCAGAACACTGTACTTTGTCATAGACACTGAGCAGCAGCTCCTAATAACGCAGCACTACATTCTATCTGCAGTGACTGCATATGCATGATTGGTAATGCCAGTAGGACTCAGAACATTGTACTTTGTCATAGACACTGAGCAGCAGCTCCTAATAACGCAGCACTAAATTCTATCTGCAGTGACTGCATATGCATGATTGGTAATGCCAGTAGGACTCAGAACATTGTACTTTGTCATAGACACTGAGCAGCAGCTCCTAATAATGCAGCACTACATTCTATCTGCAGTGACTGCATATGCATGATTGGTACTGCCAGTAGGACTCAGAACATTGTACTTTGTCATAGACACTGAGCAGCAGCTCTTAATAACGCAGCACTAAATTCTATCTGCGGTGACTGCATATCCATGATTGGTAATGCCAGTAGGACTCAGAACATTGTACTTTGTCATAGACACTGAGCAGCAGCTCCTAATAACGCAGCACTACATTCTATCTGCAGTGACTGCATATGCATGATTGGTACTGCCAGTAGGACTCAGAACATTGTACTTTGTCATAGACACTGAGCAGCAGCTCCTAATAACGCAGCACTACATTCTACCTGCAGTGACTGCATATGCATGATTGGTAATGCCAGTAGGACTCAGAACATTGTACTTTGTCATAGACACTGAGCAGCAGCTCCTAATAATGCAGCACTACATTCTATCTGCAGTGACTACATATGCATGATTGGTAATGCCAGTAGGACTCAGAACATTGTACTTTGTCATAGACACTGAGCAGCAGCTCCTAATAACGCAGCACTGCATTCTATCTGCAGTGACTACATATGCATGATTGGTAATGCCAGTAGGACTCAGAACATTGTACTTTGTCATAGACACTGAGCAGCAGCTCCTAATAACGCAGCACTACATTCTATCTGCAGTGACTGCATATGCATGATTGGTACTGCCAGTAGGACTCAGAACATTGTACTTTGTCATAGACACTGAGCAGCAGCTCCTAATAATGCAACATTACATTCTATCTGCAGTGACTGCATATGCATGATTGGTAATGCCAGTAGGACTCAGAACATTGTACTTTGTCATAGACACTGAGCAGTAGCTTCTAATAATGCAGCACTACATTCTATCTGCAGTGACTGCATATGCATGATTGGTAATGCCAGTAGGACTCAGAACATTGTACTTTGTCATAGACACTGAGCAGCAGCTCCTAATAACGCAGCACTAAATTCTGTCTGCAGTGACTGCATATGCATGATTGGTAATGCCAGTAGGACTCAGAACATTGTACTTTGTCATAGACACTGAGCAGCAGCTCCTAATAATGCAGCACTACATTCTATCTGCAGTGACTGCATATGCATGATTGGTACTGCCAGTAGGACTCAGAACATTGTACTTTGTCATAGACACTGAGCAGCAGCTCCTAATAACGCAGCACTAAATTCTATCTGCAGTGATTGTATATCCATGATTGGTAATGCCAGTAGGACTCAGAACATTGTACTTTGTCATAGACACTGAGCAGCAGCTCCTAATAACGCAGAACTACATTCTATCTGCAGTGACTGCATATGCATGATTGGTACTGCCAGTAGGACTCAGAACATTGTACTTTGTCATAGACACTGAGCAGCAGCTCCTAATAACGCAGCACTAAATTCTATCTGCAGTGACTGCATATGCATGATTGGTAATACCAGTAGGACTCAGAACATTGTACTTTGTCATAGACACTGAGCAGCAGCTCCTAATAACGCAGCACTACATTCTATCTGCAGTGACTGCATATGCATGATTGGTACTGCCAGTAGGACTCAGAACATTGTACTTTGTCATAGACACTGAGCAGCAGCTCCTAATAATGCAGCACTAAATTCTATCTGCAGTGACTGCATATCCATGATTGGTAATGCCAGTAGGACTCAGAACATTGTACTTTGTCATAGACACTGAGCAGCAGCTCCTAATAATGCAGCACTACATTCTGTCTGCAGTGACTGCATATGCATGATTGGTACTGCCAGTAGGACTCAGAACATTGTGCTTTGTCATAGACACTGAGCAGCAGCTCCTAATAACGCAGCACTACATTCTAGGTGCAGTGACTGCATATGCATGATTGGTAATGCCAGTAGGACTCAGAACATTGTACTTTGTCATAGACACTGAGCAGCAGCTCCTAATAATGCAGCACTACATTCTATCTGCAGTGACTACATATGCATGATTGGTAATGCCAGTAGGACTCAGAACATTGTACTTTGTCATAGACACTGAGCAGCAGCTCCTAATAACGCAGCACTACATTCTATCTGCAGTGACTACATATGCATGATTGGTAATGCCAGTAGGACTCAGAACATTGTACTTTGTCATAGACACTGAGCAGCAGCTCCTAATAACGCAGCACTACATTCTATCTGCAGTGACTGCATATGCATGATTGGTACTGCCAGTAGGACTCAGAACATTGTACTTTGTCATAGACACTGAGCAGCAGCTCCTAATAATGCAGCACTACATTCTATCTGCAGTGACTGCATATGCATGATTGGTAATGCCAGTAGGACTCAGAACATTGTACTATGTCATAGACACTGAGCAGCAGCTCCTAATAACACAGCACTACATTCTATCTGCAGTGACTACATATGCATGATTGGTAATGCCAGTAGGACTCAGAACATTGTACTTTGTCATAGACACTGAGCAGCAGCTCCTAATAATGCAGCACTACATTCTATCTGCAGTGACTGCATATGTATGAAATAGACAAGAGACCCTTGTTTTACTCCCTGAATTATCAACCATGTTACTCCCTGAAAAAAGGGGGGGCCACAAGTGACCATTAAAATCTAGTCTCTGTTCTCAGCTGCAGAGATAGGTAGGAAGATTGAATAATGTTTCCTTTTCTTGCAGTTTTTGTTGCTTGAAGCAGCAGACCGAAGTGGCACAACTTGAGTTTGTGTAGTCCTGAGTTGTAAGTGTTACTGTGTCCAAGTGTCCCAGTGATGTGCTTCATACAGAGGTGTTAAAATGCCATCTGCCACACTGCTGTCTTTTCATTTATTTATGTATTTGTTTTTCATAATCGGGATAGAGCACTGAATCATTTCACATGGACCTTTTTTCAGATTTCGCCTGGGAACACTGTCTGGATAAATAACTTGTTCTGAGTCACACAAGCAAATAGAGATTGTTGAAATCAAGATTATCTGTTATTTTGCTTGGAGAAGTTTCTTCTCTCCATGAGGCTAAGCCCTCAAACTGGCATGTTACCCAGCCCACACAAAGACTAAGAAGAGAGGCTTGTGGACTGCTACTGTTTGTCATGCATTCCTGAGGCACTGTAAGTGACACTAGCGCACACAAAGTACAGTATTGGTCTATGGCAAACAGTTGGGCTCTTCCTTTATAAAGTGATGTATCATATTCCCAACACTAGGAAATCACCAGGATCCAAGTAGCAAAGAAAAAATGTGTATAAACAATCACACCTGAGCCTTTGTAGCTCATACTTATCCCTAATAGCTTGACAGAAGGCTCTCTAAGGGTTTACTTTGTACTTAAATATAATTATAGCGAAGAGTTAACACCTGGAGGAAGGACAGGAGACTGAGCATGAGTAAGCTCCCTTCTGCATTTTATTGTTTTCTATACATAACATTTGGCACAGTTGTCCATTTCAGTGAAATCATTGCTGTCTCATAATGATCAAATAATTATGTTCCACAAGTCTCACATAATCAGAATTTGCCTTTGTATGTCAGATATACTATAAAATCAAGTGTCAGTATCTGTTATTGCTCATGATATCCTAACTGAAGTTTGCAGTCTTATTTATGCACATAGTGAACATTTACATGCAGTACGTATAGTGAGGAGTACAATAGAGTATTTGTATGGCTGTCTCTGAAGACACCAGCTCTTTAAATTGTTTGACCAACACACTGCTGTCCTCCTAGTGACTGATATAATAAGAAGACATTAGGTCACTTCAAGTCACTTCAAGACATTCTTGTTAGACCTTTGAAATACAGCTACTGACACAGGACTCATAATGGCAAGGCTGATTGTCTCTGAAAACCTTTGCAGTTAACATCGGCAGCAGCTTGCTGTAAATTTGGTTTGCATACCCCTCAGCCATTGAGAAAAAAACTGTTCTCAATGTATCCTGAGCAGGAGAAAGACAGGTGTGTTGGGATGGATGTGCCAATGACCGCACTGTTTTCTTTTTCTTTTTTATGATTCTCTTTTGTCACATTAACCTCTCTTCTCACTGGAAAAAAAAATAGTGCTGTATTATCAGCAGTAGAACAAAGTAACATCTGTGATCCATCTGCTCAAGCTCTCTTTCAAATGATTTTCTGTTGTATTTCTCACTGTCTTGGTGTTAAGGTTGCTTTGTTCTTTCATTACCCGGCATATGAAAAGCAAAACTTCCTCAGTTATTTAAACCTTTTTCCCATCACTTGTGTTCATCTGAAATGCTGTTTATGCTGAAGCTTTGCTGATCAACTTGGAAATATACCATGTTACATTTCTTATACCTGGCCTCATAGGAAACTGTTTTTTTTTAAGTCACAACACAGTCCTAACAAACCTTGTTTGGCCTACAGTAATATAGCAGATCTCTGAGGTTCCCCAGTAGAAACAGCCATGTCCTTTAAATACTTAGGTTTATGACTAGACCTGTTAGTTAACTTACAAAGCCCCATTAAAAACTCCAGGAAAAAGATCTTTTATTCTAGTCTTAAAAATTGTCTCCCTTTATCTCCAGACGAGTTAGAGCTGCAAATTGTCAAAGGAGTTCTCCTTGTTCAACTTGAATACAGGCTCTCTATCATAGCTATATACTCTAAGAAACCTCATCCACTGTACAATGCACTGAAAACAAAATCTGCCAGTTCGTTTCCAATCCCACCCCCCCACCCCCCATGAACACCACTGCATCACCCTCTCCAAAGCTGAATGGCCACCAGTCACCTACAGAGCTGGCCCTCAGCTAGGGTCTCATCTCTTCTCTTCAAACTACTTCATCCAAGTACTTTTCCACCTCTTGCAGTCAAACTCCATAGTAAAACCACACCCTACTACAACCTACCCCAATTAACTCCCTCACTCCAGACACCCCAAACCAAACTACAGACAATTCCTTCTCCTCTCTTGCAACCAAACTTTGGCATTCCCCATACCTAAAAGAAGTCTCCTCTTTCCCCACATTCAGAGCACAACTCAAAACACATCTGCATCATAAATCTGACAGCAAGTGCTTTTCCACATGGGCACATCACCTAACTCCTTCCTCACCTGTATCATTTCTTCTTTGACCCTCTTTTCTCATCTGTTGCTTCCCTCTCATGTTTACTACTAAATGAATTCATATTTGTTTTTCTACTCTGTTAATAATATCTACACATATCAATTGTCTATTGGATTATATATCTTCTATGGTTAGTCTATGTTTGTGATTTTGTTCTCTCTTACTTTTTTGTGAATTTCTTTACCTGGGCTGTGTCTGCAAATGATCTACTGTGATCAGTATACTAACCAGGTAAACAAACTAACTAAATGAATAAATAAATATCCATCTTTAATTGTTTTTCCTGTAAAATGTCCTTTTACTTAATGATAAGGCCACTAGCAAATGGGGCACCTTACCTGACATGTCCCTGATGACTGTTTAAATAGAAAACTGCAAAACACTATTCTTTATTGTAAGTTACAAACCACTTTGCAGTACAATATGAGTGTGTATGTGGTGATGGACACATCATTGCCTTTGTTAAACATGTCTGTTGTTCATTTCTCAACCTCCTGACCTCAGAGGCTACTGCATCCTTCCTACTCATACATTTCATGACCCTGATGATGTTTTAAATCCGGTCTGACGTGGTACAGAATTCCAACAGTCTTCTTTTATATTTGGTTGATCATGATACAAATAAGACTGTCTCCTCATGTTGCTACACTTAACAGTAACGTTTATTTTAAATATAACCGACCTTGTAATTGAATAGCACAAGTACATTGTATGCTTTATTTTTTCTTGCCTATTTCCTTTCATCCTGTTAGTAATTGTAACAAAACTCATCTGGAAGTAAATTTAATTTTCAGGCTGTTAGTAAGTACTTTGGCAGCTGTGGAAGCAGAGAGGAGGTTAGGATGAGTGCACAAGTTTTATGATTATGGAATTCGAATGTTTCATATGTCATGTTAATGTTTTTTTTTTTTTTAATGCTCTTTAACTTTGGTTGATTGTAAATTTCTGTGGCACGCTTGAATGTTTTGTGTTAAAGCACACTGGATTTAAACTTCCTTCCAGGAACGTAGTGCCATTCAGATAAGCATTAAATTATTAAAATATTTAAACTCCCTTCCAGGAATTTAGAGCCATCCAGGCAGCATTAGGTTATCAAAATGTTAGCAATGTTGTATAGTAAGAAATCATAGTATATACTGTGGGTGCTGCCAGGTATGCAATATTTTATGGCTGGTAACGGGTCAAAAAATTGCTTTGTTGTTTTTAAAGTGATGAGCTGTGTTATAGGAAGGTCATATAGCTATTCTGAGGTCAGAGTAAGTTATTAATTGTGGCAACACTTACACATCTTATGCGAGTTCCAGTTTTTAACTGGTCTCTAGCGCATACTTTTTGTATATCATCCACAAGTCAGAGTTCTGTAGCTTGATCAGATGAAACACTATAATCAAATGTTATTTTTATTTATTTGTGGAGCATTTGTTAATTGGGTGAGTGAAATGATCTTTGCTTTTGAACCTTTTCAGCCTTGACCTGAGCTATAAGGCAAAATCAAATAGTAATTCAAAGAAAAATGCACGCACGCACACACACGCACACACACACACGCACGCACACACATGCACGCACACACATGCACACACACACACACACACACACACACACACACACACACACACACACACACACACACACACAGAGCAGTGACGTTTAAATTTATATAGAATTTGGCAAACACTGTATGATAATATAGTAAAACAGGTGCATACTCAAGAAGCATTTTTGTAGTTAGCTGTAAATTTGTTTGCTACATGGAAGTCGTCAATCCTTAGACTTCTGCAAGCATCAAAATAATTGTACGATTTTTTTTCAGAAAAAAAAAAGTGTAGTAAGAGATAAAGTAAAAGAATCTGAGAAACGTTCATTGGATTCAAATAGGATTTGTTATGATTAGTCATAGCTTTGGAAGAGTAAATATGTGTGAGAAAAGGAAATGGCTGCTGTTTTGGCTCTTATTTAGTAAAAAAGTATAATTAATATTTACATTATTTACACAGATTGTAGTTCTAATCATATCTGTGTGGTGTTAACTGAAGAAACTACTTAAGAGCTGGGTACATTTGGGTGTTCTTTTGTTAACATGTGCCTTTGAAACAATTACCATTTTTTTTAGCAAATATTTTTTCAGTTGTCAAAAATACCTTGAGGTTTTTTTTCTACTCCTATGTTCATAGATTAGTACTAGGCTAACTGCCCTTGTGGACCATTTTAAGCCTAGCCACTTACCCCATGTGAGAATCAAACCCTGCACCTCATGTCTGTAAGGTAAACACCTTAACCATTAGGCCAACCTCCCACCCACTGTGGAGGCAGTTTTCAGTTTGCAGCGGCAAAATTAAATAAAGCATTTTGTGAAGTGGATAATTTGAAAAGTATTTAATTCAGAGAGAGTGGATTTTGTGGAAGTTTTGAGTTTTCTCAGGTTCCAAATTATCTGTTGTAAAATAAGCATGTTTGTAGTTTCATCATTTAACAATGTGCATTGCTTTTACAGTAAATGAGCTTTTTCTGTCATCTACTCCTAGCTAATTCTGTATTCATGTCTGTCGATTCTACATAGATTTCTACAAAAAGAGCTCAGCCTCTGGTACAGAGCCTTCTGGAGAGCAGAACACATTGGTTTGGCATAGAACTGGGTGTTATTCATGAATCAGAAGCAGAAAGATTGTGTTAGAAAGTCATAGGCATCAGAAATGGGACCACTGGTAGTAAATGTTTTCTAGAAATTCAAGGTAGTTTGTTTGGGAGAATTGTTTGGGCTCTGTCTTAATTGTCATAACCATAACAGTATAAGCTCCTTGCAGGCATTTCATGCAAGTTGTCAGCTTATCTAAATGAGAAAAAGAGTAAACAAACCCATAACATGGCCAGATGCCTACATCAATATAAAGCTTTGGCAGTAAGACTGTAGGCCAAGTGGGCGGGTGTTTGGTGCGCTGCTTTTCTACAATATCCATCTCCCAGTCTTTTTCCCACAGTCCGTGGTATTTATTTATTAAACTTTCTTAACCTGGTGCAACAGGGACATACCTCTCAACCTCTTAGAGCAAAAAATCTGGACAAAGCCTAAAATGATGGGAGGACAAATATGGACAGATTTTAAATATTGCTCTTAGAAAGTTGATAGAATGGTTTTGCATTAGCGTGAATTTTCTGAACGATGTGGAGTCTTAAACTCAAATGTTTGTCATTATTTAATGACTTCAATCCTCAGCTATTTGCCATAAAAGTACAGATTTTAGGAGGAGCATACCAAAAATATGAGGCAAAAATTTGGACATTCTGTGAAAATCTGTACAGTTGAGAGGTATGAGGAGGGACAGTTTTCAGCCATGAACAAAGCCGTAGACACACAAGCTTAAATTACTTGGCCGTTAGAATTTGATGATACACATATTCTTGCAAATGCAGTGCACATTAGTGAAGAACAAAGTATTTAACACTTGCATTTATCTGTAGATGCAGAGGTCTACTACAGATGATCGAACTTTTAAAACATCGACCTTCATATGGCCGAGACCAAATGATCAACGTTTCAAAAGTTCGAACACCTGAAAAAAAAAATAAAACAAAACAAATTCCTGGACGACACACACACACACACACACACACACACACACATATATATATATATATATATATATATATATATATATATATATATATACACACACACACACACACACACACACACACACAACTACACGGGGACCTTTTACATTTTCCACCACATTAATTTAAAAGTGCCCTTTGCACATCATTTTTGACTGTAACAAAAGAAATTTAGTTTATGCTGTGATTTGTGTATCTTGTAAATATTTCTATGTTGGAAAGACTTGCCGCAAACTCTCAGATAGAATCAAAGAACATTATGGTGCGATCAGAGCGAATGATGCTTATAATGCACTGGCCAGACATACCAGATCTTGTACCACTTTTGTTAAATTTGGAACAACTAGAGTTATTTTTGGGGGACTATGCTACACTGTTAGAAGTGAAGGAACTCAGATGGCAGCTCCTACTGGGAGTGGACTCAGCACCAGGGTTAAACTATAGCTTGAATTTAAAATGTGCATTGAGATGACATTGCTAAATCTCAGATTTCTTGGTATTTCACTTTACTCATGTTTTATTCATGCTTTATTCATGTTTCAGGAAGTGTTATCTGTTTTGCATTTCTAAGATGTCATTGGTTCATCCTGATTTTATTGCTTTGTTTAACAGTATTTTTCCATTCCTTTGTGATATCTAATTTCTGAAGAAGTTCTTAGATATGGGAGAACGAAAGCGCTAAAATAAATTGGTTTCAGAGAAGTTTTTGTCTTTGCTTCATTTATGTTATGCCAAAGAAGTTTATTTTACACACACACACATATGTATATATATATATGTGTGTGTGTGTGTGTGTGTGTGTGTGTGTGTGTATCTATATATATATATATATATATATATATATATATATATATATATATATATATATATGTGTGTGTGTGTGTGTGTGTGTGTGTGTGTGTGTGTGTGTGTGTATATATGTATATAGGTTTACTGCAGATTATTGATGTTTTAAAACTTCGAATTTCATATGGGTGAGACCATATGATCAAAGTTTCAAAACTTCGATCACCTGAAAGAAAAAAACATTTTTCTGGATGTTTTTGCAGGGGGCAAGCCCCCCTGCACCCCCCACACCCCTTGCTATTTAAATATACCAACTCCGAGATCGCACTACAGTGACGAAAAGGGAAATTTTCCTGTTCTGTGCTGTACATAGATCTCTGTACAGAATGTTCAAAGTTTTAAAACTTCGATCATATGGTCTCGGCCATACAAAAGTCGACGATTTATGATTTCGATCATCTGTAGGGGGCCCAGATGTAGATATGCATGTAGTGTAGGTTCATTGAAGATTTCTATAGTCAGATATAACCAAATAATACCATAGCAGATTGTTAAACCTGAGCTAAACAGCATGGAGGAGTTGTGATAGCAGAAAAGTGGCGGATGCTAAACTGTGCCATAGAAATAGGTATGAGTGTGTTAATTTTTAAGGTAAACTATTAATTTGTGTTGATATATTGCGGTTTGTTTGAACTCTTACATTGTCAGGTAGTGAATTCCAATGATGCTGGCTAACCTTGGAGAAAGATTTTTTTCAAATGGTTTTCCGAAGGATGGTCATGCCAGTGAAAAGGCATCATCATCCGCAGATGATCAGTGGTGTATGATTTAGAGACAAAAAATGGGGGTGTAGCTCAGTGGTGGAACATTTGACTGCAGATCAAGAGGTCTTCAGTTCAAATCTGGTTGCACCTTGTAGGGTGTTTTTTGTGTGGAGGTTAGCATAATGGTTAAGGTGTTTACCTTACAGACACAAGGTACAGGGTTTGATTCTCACATAGGGTAACTGACTAGGCTAAAAATGACTCACAAGGGGAGTTATCCTAGTACTAATCTATGAACCTATGAAGGGCTGCAGTTTCTATAGAGCAGTATAAAAATGATTAAAGTTGAAGAGTCGCTCTAGCAGTTATTGGTAATGAGCTGACAAGTTTGCATCAGCACTGTTTCCTGGTTTCTATCTGTAGAAAAGAGATAAGAATATACATGTATATAAACTTAAGCTGTACAAGACTGGTGATTCATTGCCCCTCCCAAGTTTTGTACCTTTTCCTTGTGCAGATACCACCCACCCACCACTGTCTCTTATCCTGTATTTCTCACATGCATTAGTGAATAACTGGGACTGCTTCTATGCAATGAATATACTTCTTTCCTGCTACACATGCTTCACTCCTCCTTTTCCATCTTTCACTTTCTCAACCACTATACCTTCTCATTTTCTTTCCTAACATAGTTTTTCTTTTCCCAACTATTTCAGTCCTTCCCCACTATATCTTCACCACATCTTTTTTCTTCCTTCTATCCCATTATATCATTAAGCAATAACCCACGTCTGGGTGTGGGTAATGCTGGATTTACCCAGGGTTGATGTGGTTTGGTCATGAGGGCGAAGCCCGAGTGGCCAAACAAAGACAACCGTGGGTACGTCCAGCATTACCCACACCCAGAAGTGGTTATTGTTATATCTAATGACATTATTTAAGAAAAAAAATACTTACTTTTCTTAAATAATGACATTGTATAATGCCACCGTGCTGTCCTTCTGCAGCTGTCTGGTATTCTGCGGCAGTTCTGATGTACTGCACATGCGTATGCGTCCGCAGTACATCAGAGCTGTGGGTGGAAGCAACGGAGAAAGCAAGATCTCTGTTGCTTTTTAGAAACCGTCTCGCTATGTTAAATTTTACTGTCTTGGTACTTGCTACAGTACAAGGCACGCTAACTGCCATAACCTAGTGAGAAGCTCCATGCAGAGAAAAAAGTGTGAAAACTAACCCTTATGCCCTCTATCCAACAAATAAATACACTTTGAGCTTCCTGCTATGCTTCCCAACTCAGAGAGCCCAGGTAAACACCTTCTACCACAAGATGTATGATTCTGGAATTTCTTGATGTAAAAGCATAGCAAAAGTAACACTCTGCTTAAAACAAGTAGAAGTGCAGGTAATCAATTGAAACACAGAAAACATGTTTTAGAGTTCTGTGAACAAAGAGCTTTGCAATTTGCCTTATTTATAGTAGAGAAAATTTTGTAAACTGATTTCTGTGGCCTCTAGCCAATAAAAAACAATATTTGAGCTTCCCAACTCATAGTCCAAGTAAACACCTTCTGCCATAAGATGTCTGACATTGAAAGCTGTTAATGTAAAAGTACAGCAAAAACAAGTGCAGAATAAACAATAAACAATTAGCAGTGCTTCCCAGCTCAGAAAGACCAGGTAAACACCTTCTGCCACAAGATGGCTGATCCTGGAGTTTCTTAATGTAAAAGCACATCAAAAGCAGCTCTTAGTTATTGTAGATTAAACAACAAACAACTAAGTCCCTGGCTAACCCACCTTCTGCCAAGAGATATGGAGGTACATGGACTAAAAAAGCCAACAAAGAGAGATATGACAATTTCTTTTACCACAAAATTAAATAAATGCTTTAAAAAGGCTCAAAAACAGTAGTGATCACTGTATACGTATAAGTGCAGATAATCAATAAAGTATTCTTATCTTAGCTAGGGTAGCTGTAGATGCAGTTGAAACACTGAAAAAGCATTGCAAAGTTCTCTGTAACTGTAAATATTAAATATTACAAGCATTGCGTGTCATATCATTCAAATTAATGATTTGTGGTAACATGCAAATGCAGACTTGCATAATAATCTGCAAATTTACATAAACATTTTATACATAAAAGACTATTGGAATTGTGTACCACTTTAGACCCATTTTAAAACACCATCTGGGTCATAGAATGTATGAGTAGGCAGTACTCCACAAGATGGATCACCAATCATGTTTTCTATATTCATACATTTTTTCCTATTGCTCTAGTACTGTCTCTGTCCTAACACTCTGAATATCCCACTAATGTCTGCCTGTATTTGTGTGCAAAGTATTAAACTTCATGCTTTTAATACATGTAGTACTATCTGCTTTTAATTGAGTGGTTCTAAAAGTGTTTCAGTTCTTTAATTTGGCTAATATACCATGCTTGTAATGCTTTGATACATAGAATTTATTTGTAATAGTTCACAAAATTTAGCATTTTTTGTTGTTGTCCAATAGCTTAAACCTATTTTTCATTCTGTTTTTAGTGCATGAGTACTGTTAGTTGTGCTCTGAAAATAGGAAGAGCTAACTTTTCAAGCACCTTGCTGACATCAGAAAGGTGTTTAACAAGCTTTTGTTAATCACCACTAAGCACTCCTAAGATTGTCTGTCACATACGGGATTAACAGGGGCAATGCTGGTATGTGAAAATAGCAGCAGAAGGCAAAATAGATATGAAAGCTGCCCGATACTTTGCTCTTCTGCACATAAACAAAGTGTTTGGTAGAACAAAATGTCTTACTGCTTTTAAAGCTATTTGTTCTTCAAAGGGATGCCATTTCTGCCTGTTATCTATTTGTCAGTATTAAATGTTTTACAAGCTTTTAAAGGCTATGAAAGCCAGTAAAACATTTTGCGCTTCAACACTTTTTTTGTAACTGCTAGTAAATAGAATGGATAAAGCTGCACGCAATACAAAGAATTAAGACATGGTTGAAAAGATTCACCTCTCAAACTTCACTCTCTAGCTGAATATCTTCATATTCATGTCTCACAGGTATAATAAGTTGCTTATGAGTAGAGACCTAATCATAATCTTCATCTCTTGATGTATCTTCTGAAATGCTTTAAAGAGGTTATTAATTGCACATTCAGATTTTCACAGTAAACCAGTGAAAATAAAATAAATAAAATAAAGTAAGAGTCTCATTATTTTGGACCCTTCATGCCCTTTAATTTGCCCACAACATCCTGTGAGGAATACTGGCAAATGTCTTGCTAAAGTCTTGATTCACCATGGGCAGTATTTCCCTTTGTGTATGGCAACAATGACCTTATCATATACCATAATCATTTTGCCTATTTGCAAAATGTTTGATTTCAAGATGTCCACCATCTTACTCTCCAGACTGTTTTCCATAACCTTCTTTCAGCTAGAAGTGATACTATTAGGCCATTAATTTCCAACTGTTTCTTAGAGCTGCCTTGTGTAATATAACTACTAGTGAATTTCTCAGCCCTGTGGCAGTGCTCCAGTTTTAAGATCATTTGGGAGTAAGTCAGACAAAGACAGGAGGGCAGGGGAAGGAAGTCAGGCCATTCAATGGGCTCCCTGCAGGCTGGAATCACTGATTTTGTGACTACAGTAGTGAATATACTTCAACTTAAAGTTCAACTTTGTTTAGGTGTTTTGGCCCAGAATACCTTTAATGTCGTCAAACTAATTTTATTGTGCAGTCATTGTCAACAAATAATAACAAGCTGAGTTTGTGGAACAGGGTTAAAAACAAGGAGTTAAGGTAAACTTGGTCATCTTCCCACCCCCTTCAAAGGCCATTTTTTTAAAAAAAGTAGGTTTTAAGTGCCCTGTGGGGGCCAGTCAGAGATGATCACTTCCAAAGCCACTGAAGTACCACATTCCACAGGTTGAGTGCCTTGTAAGAAAAGCAACAAAATTTTGGAGTTTCAAGAAGCAGCTGTGGGACTCCTAGTAGCCCCTGGAAAGCTGAAAATAAAGCACAGGCAGGACAATGGGGTACAACTGAATCCTTCATGTAGAAAGGATGCAAGTCAGTAATGGACAAGTAAACTGACATTAAGATTTTATAGGTGATCTTGTAATGAATAGAAAGCCAATGAACACTGCACAGAATAAGTAATGTGCTGTAACAAATAGAAGCCTGGCAGCAGATTTCTGCACCATTGTTAGACAGCATGTAGATGAGTGAGTTCACTATTAGGGAGTTGCAGATAAATTGTATTACCAATACTCCAGCCTAGAGGAGACCAAGGCATACACTATGACTACTGATGGACCAAACTGAGATAACAGGTGCTTAATCCCTAAGATGTTTCTTAGGTGTAAACATGAAGAATTTAAACATCTTGCTGTTGTTACTTAGTTTATTCAAATCCAACTCTTTGTGACATCAAAGACTGTCTGACAAACAAAAAAAAAAAAAAAAAAAAAACGCTTCTTTATGTTATTGCAAATTGATATATATTACTTCAGTAATGTTGTCTGTCTACCTTAGCCTCTGGTGTGCCTTCCTCCTCTGCCTTCAGTCTTTCCCAGCATCAATAATTTCTTCAGTGAATCCTGTATTTGCATTATTTAGCCAAAGTATTTAGTTTTAGTTTAGCTATCAGGCCTTCTAATGACCAATCTGGATTTACATTTGTAATTATTGATAAGTTTGGTCATCTTGCAATCCATACAAATCTCAAATGTTTTCTCTGGCTCCACTGTATGAAAGTGTTGTTTCTTCTGATGCACAGCCTTACTTCTAGCCCAGCTCTCATAGCAATATGCTATTATGGGGGAAAGTATAGCTTTAGACCTTTGTTGACAATGTGAAGTCTTTGCTGATTGAAATCTTATCTAGATTTGGGTTCTTTTTCCTTCCAATGTGCAAGTGCTGTTTAATTTCATGGCTAAAAAAAAAAAAAAACTTCTGCAGAATCTGTGAACCCAGAAAGTTAAAATGTTTCACTGCTTCTACTTCTACATCTCTTTGCTAATAACTGATAGTGATAGATAACATGATTTTATTTATTTCATGCTGTTGAACAAGTCAGATTTTATGCTTTCTGTGTCAAAAGGATCTTCATCTCTTCCATGTTTCAGCAGCAATCATAGTAGTATCTTATGCATATCTCAAATTGGTAATATTTCTCCCAGCAGTTTTGATTCCAGCTTCTGAATTGTCTAACCCTCCATTTCATGTGAAATAGTCAGTATATAAACTAAATAAGTAAGGTGGCAGTATATAACCATATTGTAGTCTTTCTCCCAATCTTGAACCAGTCAGCTATTTCATATTCTTTTCTGTTATTTTTTGTTCTGTATACGGATTCCTCATGTGGTAAGTAAGGTGACCCTATATCCCCATTTCGCTAAGAACTTGCCACAGTTTGCCTTCTGCACTGCCAAAGGCTTTAGAGTGGTTAATAGCAGAAGTAGATGTTTTTCTTTCAACTCCCTTGCTTTCTCCTTTATCAGATTAATGTTGGCGATTTGAACTCTGGTGCTTCTGCCTCTCTAAAACCATCTTATACATCTGGCAGTTCTCGTTCCATATACTGCTGGAGTCCAGCTTGCAGGATCTTGACCATTATCTTACTAATGCGAAACAAGTGCAACTATTCAATAATTTAAGCAGTTTTTATCACTGGCCTCTTTTTGGATATGGAACATTGACTTTTTTTTCAGTCTAATGGCCATTGCCCTGTGTTCCAAATTAGAAAGCACATTCCAAGCAACACTGTAACAGCTTCATTTTGTGAGAGTTTGAGCAATTCATCTGGAGTTCAATCACTTCCTGCAACCTTATTTTTTAACATGA
This sequence comes from Protopterus annectens, assembly GCF_019279795.1. Classification (NCBI taxonomy): domain Eukaryota; kingdom Metazoa; phylum Chordata; order Ceratodontiformes; family Protopteridae; genus Protopterus; species Protopterus annectens. The sequence continues at coordinate 1,014,948,983 of NC_056748.1, read as the reverse complement.
CAAACATACAGTTATGGCAAGTTCATAACATAAACATAATTTTTTTTATTACAGTGCCTTCCTAATGTCATTCTTCTCTGCTTCATATAGTTACATGTTTATCCCCACTGCCCTCTCATCACAATCTAGATAAGCAGACCTCCGCTTGAAGCCTTCCTCTACATTTCACCCCTCTCTGGTTAATCATTTCTCTTGTCCTTCTGTACTGGTGCCCTGGTGTGTTTCAGCCAGCATTTTTCTTGCCCTGAATTACCTGCTGTTTTTTCCATACCATTTTGCACCAAGTATGCACCATAACTACCTAATTTAATTTTCAAATTATTTCAGTCTGTTTCTTGCAAACAGAATAACAACAAATCCCTGCACTTCCCTGAGATGTGTTGTAGTGAGCTGTCTCTGCAACATCTGTCTCTTCCATCCCATGCTGGTTTCTGTAGTCAGTTATCCTATCTCTGTATGGCATGCTTTTACTCTTATCAATAGGAGTTATAGGACTTCCGCACTGGTGCAGCGGTAGCATTGTTACCTCACAGCAAGAGGTTCTTCCATTCGATTCTCGGCTTGGGTTGGGAGTGCCTTCTGTATGGAATCTGCATGTCCTCCTCACGGTCGAGTGGGCGTTCGAAAGACATGCGCTGAATAGGCGTGCCTTATTTGAAGGTTCAGTGTCGGGCTGGCAACTCAACACCATTAGCGGACCGGAGTTCCGCTGTAGCGACCCCTAACCTGAAAGACTAACAAAAAATAGGAGTTATAGGCTGGCCTTCCTTATTGTTGTTGGTTTGACCTTTTAATTTCCTCCAGAGCTCAGTGCTGTTTTTTTTCTATCTTTGTTTTAGTTAAAAATGTAGAGATGAGGGAATAATGACTGTTTCAAAAGTATAAACAGCCTGCATAATGTCAGTAAGTGATTGTGGAACAACCAGAGTAAAGGAAACAGCAAGTTTAAGGATGAAGTAGCCTGTTTAAAGAAAACGTTGTTCAGCTAGACAAGACAAATGTACTGACAGCTTAATTTACAGGGTTCTGATTTATTCCATAACATGTTCTAGTTTTCCTTTTCTTTAGTGGACTGTCTTTAAATGAGTCATGCTCACAAATTTCTGTGTAAGTATTAGCTAGTCACCTATTTTGTGCTTCTCCCTGAAACTGTGAGTGTCTTACGAAAGAGGATATTACCTGCCCTAGAATGACATTCCAGGGTTTATAGGACTAGCGTAGTAAAACTTGAATGCAGGGTTTGCTTTATATCTTATGGGATGACTGAAGTAGAAAATAAAACTCAAAAAGGAAGTTTAAATAGCCATAAAATCATGTAACATTATTCATTCTTAATCACTTGATTAGATTGTTTTGACCACTGTTCTGGTTTCACAGCAAAATTCAATCACTGTTGTCATGTGTTGCTTTATGTAAAGCACCCAACCCTCTATTCTCACTGAGTTTTAAGTAATGGGAATGATAGGATAGCATTAGCTCTCATTTGGTAGTCAAACTGAAGACCACCAGTAGCAGAAGTGTCACCTTACCGATTATGCACTGATTTGTATGTCACTGAAAATAACATATTCAAAATACAGCAAATTTTATTTTCTGGAAGCTAGGCATATCGTCTCTTACTGAACCCATCACAACGTGACCTGTCTGCACAACAAAAGTCTGACTAAACTGCTATTTCAATAAGAGGGCCTGGAAAATTGTGGAATCTCAGACATTTATGAAGCCATAGCTTAGATTTCCCTCTCTTGTTTAACCATGTTATTCTATTCTAGAGTATTACTATCACTATTTAAACATGAAAGGAAGCCAAGCCACACAGCATACTATTATTTTGCTTACAGCAGGGCTATTGAAGCAAGAGTTGCACATGCGGCCATCCCCCCTCATGCACACACACATTCATATACTGAAATGTGTTTTGTGAGATCTAGCTGACCCAGTATTTCTTTCCAAAGTTATTTCTGTACTCATATTATCAGCCATTAAGTAGGAGACCTGAACTTCTTAAAAATGTCTGCACTTGAAATATTGCAGTGATTAGAATCCATACCATCTGGTCCCTCTCCATGAGCTTTACTAATGGATCGTACAGGTCAATCTCTGCATATAGTAGGTACTTACACTGTTATTTATGACTGTTATTTGCCGTGGATTTGGACTTCTGTCCTAAATGGAGCAACAGATGTAAGACAGTAGAGAGAAAGGGAGAGTGAGCTAATGGGGGGGGGGGGTGTTACTCAGCTATGCACGAACTCCATCAGTGCATAAATAACGTCCCAACTCCCAATGTCTGCCTGGTTAAAAAGGTCAGTTAATGACTACAATTACATGTGGCAGGGCCTCATTCAGAGCCATTAGCAAAAATCACTTATGGAAATGCTGCCGCACTTGAAATCAATGGAAGCAGCAGCTTCAAATGAGGTTTAAGCATAGTGTGCAAATGCCACTTGAACCTGTCGCTGCTGTTTCATTATGGCTTTTCTTAGTTCCCTTAAGTAAATATGACAAAAATACACCAAATCATAAACTATGAAGTTCAGCGTGCATGCATCAGATGTTTAGTTTTGCTCAGTAACTGATGGATTGTTGTAGCCCTCCTAATTTAATGTCCTCCTTCTTCATTTGAGATGTTTCAATTTCACTGGGACCTTGGTAAGATCATTGACAGTCACTGTTTATTCTCCTCAGCATTTCATACTGTCATCTTTGTCTGTTGCTTTAGGATCTGTTTTAATTCAAGCAGTAGTGTGTCTGTCTCTGCTAAAGCTTTCTTGCCTGTAGCTAGTAGCTCTGCAAGACAGTAAGTCTTCAACAAACATATACAATATTGTATGGTTCACTGTTTTCCCATTTTAGTACCACATTTCCTTCCACATACTTTCTTTTGTTCCTAGAATAAGTAACTGCATGGAGCTGTTTGACATGAAAATGATTTTCAATTAATTCTATGTGACCTTTGTCTGTTTTATTTATTACTAATGGTGTGTATGTGGTGTAGCAGAATTGTTTTGTCTCCCACAGAAATCATTTTAGACTGGAGCAGCAGTGTAACAAACAGTAGGACTATGACTCAGCCTTGCAGCCTAAAGTTACAAAATTATGTTCTGTCCCTTCATTGTTAAAGAGACTAATGTCTCATGTTAGATTCTGACTTTATCAGCTAGTAATCACTTTTGGATTATCAGAAAAATCTGCAGATGCCTTTTACTTAGACATTGAAAAAACTTCTTAAACGTCCTTTACTTAGTTCTCTTCACTTTACAAAACATATACGTTTTCTAAATTACGTGCTTAGGTGAGGTGATACTTCTGAGGCTAGTAATTTCAGTTAGGAGGTTATCAACTGAATACCATTTGACAGACCATGTACCTTCAGGCTAATGCGATCTAATTTAGAAAAACAGACTTTTTAAAAATCAGGGCAGTTTTGGGTCTGGATCTACAAATCCAGAAGTATACAACAGCTACATAATGTCAGTAGGTGACCTTTTTCCAGTAATAAATTATGTTGTGGATGAAAATGTCTTGCTCAATTATTTATTTCTGGTTTCTTGGTACATGATAGAATAAACATGAGTCAGATGACATTGCCCAAGAAGTTATCTTTTATGGAAGTTGATATATATTTTCCGTTTTCCTTCCTGCATGCTCACACCATAATCCTCATTCTGAAGAGCACAGCAGGTTAGCCCTGCTAAAAACATATGGGACACTCATTTTCTTCATCTTTCTTGAAAAAGATCTAATACTCTATCTGTGTCATCTTAGTCTTTGGAACTAACAAATCTGACCAGCTGTGTGCTGTATAACCATATCTAGTCCCAACCAGCCTAACGGTGCACAGAAATGTATGAGAATGAGGAAGAACCGGGCATTCTAGACTCCAGTGCTGCCCTAGGTCCTAGTAAATGGGTGCTGTAGGATATTTAATTGCAGATCCCTTGCTAGAGAGATTGTTTACATTCTACTTCTTTAGAAGTCACATGATCCTTAAACAGTTTGGTTGCAGACCACACATATGCCTACAGGAAAATGTTTTTGTGTGATGATTAATGATCCCATTCCCCAAAGTACCCCTTACAACCAGGCCTGACCTCAAAGTGCAGGTCACCATTATTACACATACAGCAGGCAATTGTATACAACACACTAACACTTTTGCTGAGAAAATGTATTTTTAAAACTTTTAAGCTAACTCAAATTACACAGACACAAATTGTCAAGCTTTTATAGTACTTATAGCCTGCTCGGTGTCACAGTATGAGAAATTCCTGACTGTACCCTGTACAACCTGAGTCTGAGCACTAACTCCAGTACTAGATAAGCGAATAGTGGAAGAAATTATTGGTCATGCCTTGCTCATTACAGAAGGAGGGTGTTGTTCCTGTTTGTCTGTCTGCCACTTTGTTGTTAAGGCAGAAGGTCTATAACATAGAAAACAGAATGTTGGTACAAGCTGTATGTGAGATGTGGCTAACCAAGATGGTCATTTTAGGCCCTGTCCATGCATGCAAAGGAGCGAGCCTGCAGCATAATGCAGAAGGTCATAGCTATTTTCTGCAGTGACATGGGTTCGCACATCACTAGCATTGAAGGTGTTAACATTTACAAATATGTGTTGTTATGGTCAGCATGTTAGTGTGAGCACAGCATGTTCGTGTGAGCACAGGCTATCTTCATGGCTGCCTGGATGATGGTGCCCCCTGTTATACAAGCTCTAACCCACCCCTGCTGATAATCAATCTGCTGGAATGAATGGACTCATCTCCTATGGAAGGTAGGATTTGATAGTTGGCAGGCATGGAGCAAAAAGGTATTAAAACAGTTTTTATAATTCTACTTGTCCTAAAATATTTGCACTGTTATGTAAAAGTTAAATGGGTCCATGCATTTAGAAAATACTATTTTAAAATGTATTCACAGCACCACTGACGTTATGTTTTACTAATCCTTGAATTGTAAAAACTATGCATCATAAGTGTGAGATGTAATTGTAAGGGGTGTAAAGAGTCTCATGGTAGCTATGATTCAGTCTTTGTTATTTTAACACTGTCTTTATGTTTGTTTCAGTACAAGTTCTCAAACCAAAAGTAGTGTGTATGTGCATGTGTGTGTGCGGGAGTGTGTATGTCTATGCACCAAATGTATAAACTAGCACCTTCAGGTAATCCCATTTCATCTCTCAAATATTTAGTTAGCTTTTGATGTTTCCAGTAGCAGGTGTTATTCTTAATCATATCCATTAGTTTAGCCATATCATGCAACAGAAGAGTGCATGCGGAGTAAGAGAGCTGTACGTAATACTAGAGATGTCACTGATAGTAAGAGCTGTATGTAATACTAGAGATGTCACTGATAGTAAGAGCTGTATGTAATACTAGAGCTGTCACTGATAGTAACAGAGCTGTACGTAATACTAGAGCTGTCACTAATAGTAAGAGAGCTGTATGTAACACTAGAGATGTCACTAATAGTAAGAGAGCTGTACGTGTAATACTAGAGATGTCACTGAGACCAACTGAAGACTTACTTCGGGAAAAAAAAAGACTTAAAAAATGAATTATATATATATATATATATATATATATATATATATATATATATATATATTTGTGTATGTGTGTGTATATGTCTGCAGAACTGAGCAGTGACTATTAGAAAACAAGCTGTGTTCAGCACATTTCTGATAGGTGTTATTCAGTAGTTCTGTGCATATTTGAAGGACAACTGGAACTCCATTGTAAGAAATCTTACTTCAGAGTGACTTTTTATTCTTATACTATCACCTAGATGTGTAGGTTCATAGGTTCATAGGTAGGTACTAGGCTATCTGCCCGAAGGCATTTATAAGCCTAGCCAGAATGTGTTGGCTTTCGCCGCCCCCTTAGATTAGTTCCCTGTGCCTCTGTCCAGCAGAGCCACTGAAATGATCCCCGGGGTAAACTTTCTGTTTTCCATCCACTCGTCAAGGATTCTCTTGAAGAGTGTTAGTGAGGAGCTCTGCCTAATGTAGATTGGAATCTTGTTCCAAAGCATGAGAACTCTCTGTGACAGGAATCTATCCCTCCAGCACGTCCTATTTATTGTTGTGGTGAGGTTTAGATCCCTAGAGTGCGTGGCTTGAGGGGATAAGCTTTTCTTTAGGTGGAGCATGTTAATCAGCTCTGGGTTGGACATGGCCTTCTATGTCAGGCAGAGATTACCTCTGAGTAGGCGGTATGCAACTGAGTACAGCTGGAGTTTCTTCAGTTGAGCTGCATAGGGCATCTGTTTGAGGCCAGTGATCCTCTTGGTGAGGTACTTCTGTGGTCTTTCCAGCTGTTGCAGGTGTCTTGTAAGATACATCCCAAATGGGGTGATGTACTCTATGATGGGTCTGATGAGCGATGAGTAGAGGGGCACAATGACCTCTTTTGATCTGGATGTGAACCTTTTTGTGTTAAGGTGTGTCACATAGAAGGATTTTCTAACCACTTTGGCAATGTGATTATCAAAGGAGAGTTTACTATCTACTTGGGCCCCCAGATCCCTTATTACGTCTTCCGTATTTAGGGGACTACCACCTATGTGGTAGTTTGTGGGTACTTTGTTTTTTCCAAAGGGGATGACTATGCACTTTTTGGCATTTAGCTTGAGGCCATGATTTTGACACCAAGTGTCTGTCTCAGTGAGACCCTTTTGGAGGATGTCTGTGTCAGCCGGAGAGTCAATTATCGCCCCTAGTTTGCAGTCATCTGCGAACTTGGTCAGCCATAGTCCTCCTGTGCTTGCCTGTGCCGCTGAGAAGTATATGCCAAACAGGAGGGGTCTTAGGACTGAGCCCTGGGGAATGCCACTTCTAACCGGTTTAGAGTCAGACCTTGCTCTCGCAACTATTGCCATGTGGGTTCTGTCCGTGAGCCAGTTGGCAACCCATCTTGTGATGTAGGGTTCTATGTTCAGGCTGGTGAGCTTGTCTATAATACCAGAATGGGGAATGGTGTCAAAGGCCTTTGCGAGGTCTAGGTAGGCTGTGTGTACCACCTTTCCCTCGTCTATGGCCTTGGTAACTGTCTCAAAGAAGTCCACCAGGTTTAGGAGGCATGATCTGCCCTTAACAAAGCCGAACTGGGTAGGGTCCAGTGTTTGGAGATTCCCAATGTCTCTGCTAATGAGTTCCATGATGATGCGCTCCATTGCAGACCAAGCTAGTCAGGCTTATAGGGCGACAGTTCCCGGGGTCTGTTGTGGCTCCACCTTTGTGGAGCAGAATAACCGTTGCTGTGTGCCACTCTATGGATACGTAACCTGTGGAGAGGCTGAGTTTGATCAGTGTGTTTAGGTGAGGGGTTAGTTTATCTTGTAGGATGCAGCCTGGGACACCGTCTGGTCCCATTGATGCTGTGTTTTTGGCTTTGGAGAGGGCTATTTTAACCTGAGTGTCTGTGATTTCAGGAGCTCTACATTCTTCTGGTATGGTTATGGGCCCTTTTGGGGGTGAGGGGGGGGTGAAGTTTGCGCTGAACCTGTCTGCCAGGATGTTGGCAGTATCGGTCGGTTCAGTGTATTTTGTACCATTCTGCACTAACTCCAAGCAGATCTGAGCATTGCCACTTAGATTCTTGACATAGCTAAAGAATGCCTTGTGGTTATCTTTGGAGTCCTTGGCAATTTTTCTTTTAAAACTCGCCTCGTTTCTTGCTGATACTGATTAGGGATGTCTTCCCTTCTTGGGATTTTACTCTTTTCTGTACTAGTTTCCTCCTTCTATTGTATATCTTGTTTATGGTAGGAGTCCACCAGACTGGTTTCCCTTTCTTGGAGGAGTGAGTCTTTAGTTTGCTTGGGATAGCACAATCCATGCATTCTTGTAGGTGCCCATAGAATGCATTAGTAAAGGATTTTGCAGCTTGGATAATATTATCCTTTAGGATGGGGGCTTTGAAACATTCCACCTCAGTCTTAAGTAACATGAAGATGTTCATCGTGTTTCACTGTTGCATTCATTACACTTGGGTTATCCTGCTGGCAGGCTACCCGCAGTCTGCCTGAATTCCAAAGTCCTGGTCCGGCATCGGTTGCTGTCGCCTCTTCCCTGACATCAGTGCGCCAGGGGTATAAAAGATGCAGCCAATGCCATTTTCTTCAGTCTTTCTTGCCGCGCGGTGCCCAAAGCAAAAGCAGTTCGCAAGTGCCAGTCGGCCGACTCATGAGATTTTCAAAATCGAATTTCAGATCTGAAGTCTTCAATAACCCATTGGGGAAACTTTTTTCTTGCTCCAGACTGATGTCAGAAAAAGTTAACAATTGTATTTCTTGTGGGAAGCAAATACCTCATAAGGATTTCCACTCTTACTGTATTCCTTGCCTAGGCCCTGACCACGACATTGCTAGTTGTCAGTTTTGTGCTAGATTTAACCAACGCACTATTAAGCGTTGATACAATTTTGCTTTTCATTATTTTGGCAGAAGGTTTAATTACATAATGCCATCGGAACAACCGACCACTGGAATTCATAAAAAACACAAGGATAAAGACTAGGACAAGCATCCGAGGTCCAAAACTGACGATGAAGCCTCTTCTAGGCCAGTCGCCAGTTTGCCGGTGCTCAGTGAAGCACTTTCGCAGCCCCTGACTCCCACTACCTCAGAGCCACAGGCTGCATCTGACTCCCACATGGAGACAGCCAGGCCTCTGGATACTCAATGTATTGGCCCTTCGGAAATTAATCCCTCAGATGGGTCCGGAGCCGCTGAGCAGGCACTGGCTTCTGAGGGTGTCTTCTGACCTACACAACTTTATATAACGCCTACTTCAGCATCCAAGACAAAGTCTAAAACAGTTTTAAAGACAAGGAAAACAGTACAGCATTCTCCAGGACAGACTTCTATGCCTAAAAAACAGATACTCAAAATGGCCGAAGACCTAATTACTTTGATCAGGGGTTCCCATCCTCCTCCTGATAAGAGACCTAGGCAAGACACTGAACATGATTCCTCTGTCAGGTTTCCATTTCCTCTGATTCCTCTTCTGATCAGGGATATTCTGTTCCTCCCTATGAGGATTCTGATGCTGAAGATTCTATTCCTTCAGCTTCTCCTCCTGAGGACTATTCATTTAGGAAAACCCTGCATACCATGAGGGAGCATTTCCACTGGGAGAGCCAGGATTATTCCGATTCTAAGAAAAGACTTTCTTTTACTTCCTCAGCACAGACCTCTTGCAGTTTCCCCTTTTCTAGACATAGTAGATGTTCTTTTTTCAGAGTCCGGTCTGTCTCCAGACTCTTCACCTCCTGCTGCTGTTAAGCCAGACAGATACTACAGGGTCCCAGATTCCCATAAATTTCTTTACAAGAACCCTGCTGCTGACCCATAAACTATCTCACAGGGTCCCAAAGGGGTCAAGGCTGCTTCTGCCAAAAACCCTGTCCCCTCAGATAGAGATTCTAGGGCTTTGGACAGATGGGGGATAAAAGTTTACACTTCTGCTACCTTGGCTGTAAGGGCTTTAAATTGTCAATTTCATATGCTCAAATATCAGCAATACTTAATGTCTTTGTTAAAACAAAAAATGTTGTCAAATTCTGAATGTTCTAAGAACAAAGATTTGCAGAATTTATTGCATGCAGCTGAACAAGTAGGAAAGCATACTTTGCAATGTGGCTATGATTCACTGGAGGCCTCATGCAGGGCCGCTGTTACAGGTTCTGTTATTAGAAGGCATGCCTGGTTAAAGGAACAGAATCTGCCTGATCATGTTAAAGCAAAATTATTGAATGCTCCATTACAGCATGATACTTTGTTTGGTGTTAGGGCAGAAGAGGTGTTGAAGAAAATGGAGGATAAGGCAAAATCTATGCAGACAGTAAAGGATTTCTTACAGGTACAGCCACCCAGATTTAGCAGGAACTGGCCCTCTAAGAATTGGTCCTTTCCAGTGTCAGACAGACCACAAAGAGGCAGATTTGGATGCCCTAGAGGCAGGCAACAGCCCCAGGGCTCATACAAACCTAAACAATGGGGTGCTTCTACCTCCAAAAGCGGAGAAGACAAATCACAGCCTTATAGAAAACAGTCTCAATGACTTCCCTCTGCCAATGCCAAGCACTTATTTTTTGGTAGCACCCTTAGGGGGAAAGCTAGCACTTTTTTCACAAAACTGGCACAAGATAACGCAGGACAAATGGGTCTTAAATGTAGTCTCTCAGGGCTACAGGTTCCACTTTCACACCCTTCCAAGGGCAAAAGGTATGCCAGACCTGCCACGCAATCAATGGCAAGAGGCACAAAAACAAGTTTCATCTCTCATGGACATGGGGGCTATTCAGCCAGTGCCACAACAAGAGCAGGGACGAGGATTTTACTCAAGACTTTTCTTAGTACCAAGAAAGGACAAAGCCTGGAGACCGATTCTGGACCTGTCTGTTCTAAATACTTTTCTGGACATCCCAAAATTCAAAATGTTGACTGTACAGCAGCTTCTACCCATGCTGGACAAGAAGGCTTGGCTTGTAACTTTGGACCTCAAAGAGGCATACCTGCATATCCCAATCAGACAATCTTGCAGAAGATACCTCAGATTCATAGCTGGTTCAATGCACTACCAATTCTCTGCACTGCCTTTTGGCTTGTCTATTGCGCCCAGGGTCTTCACAAAATGTCTGGCACCAGTAATTGCATTTTGCAGACAAAGGAATTCAAATATATCCCTACTTGGACGACTGCCTTATTCAAGCAAAGAACAAAAATATTCTACTACAGCATCTGACATTTGTAAAAAGATTACTAATTTGCCTAGGGTACACAGTAAGCGAAAATAAATCAAAACTAGTACCCTCTCAAGAGGTAATATTCCTGAGTGCAAGCTTAAATACAACTGCCCAGATGGTTTAGCTCACGCCAGACAAACAAAGGCATCTGACTTCTTACTTCAAAGACATGGCAACAAAGACCCAGTTATCTGCAAGAAAAATTCTGCAGGCTCTGGGCTACATGGCATCCTGCATTCTACTAATTCCATATGCAAGACTGCATATGAGGAAACTACAATGGTATCTAAAAAGTGTTTGGACTCAACATTGCCACACCCTGGAAACAGTAATTACTCTCATTCCCTGCCTGCAACAGGAATTTCAATGGTGGGCACAGGCCTGTCACCACAACAATGGACAGCCCTTCGCCTTACCCACTGCCAGGCAGACACTAACAACAGATGCATCAGATTATGCCTGGGGGGGGCGCACATGGCAGGAAAATGTATTCGGGGCACATGGCCCACAAACAAAATGCATCTTCATATCAATCAAAAAGAGATGCTAGCTGTACAAAATGCCCTGACAGCCTTCAAAGACCTACTTCATCCAGGACAACTACTGATAAAGACGGACAATACTACAGTCATGTGGTACATAAACAAGCAAGGGGGCACACATTCCTACCCCCTCTGCAGGCAAGCCATGACTTTGTGGAACACAGCATTGACTTATCAAGTACATCTGCAAGCACAATTCCTGCCAGGAAAGACAAATACTTTGGCAGACAAACTAAGCAGAAACCTCATGGATCCTCACGAGTGGAAACTAGATCCACAAATCTTCAACATGATAACAGGGAAATGGGGATGCCCAGACATAGATCTATTCGTCTTTTCTCACAACTGCCAGCTACAGAGATTCTGCACTCGGACTTATCACAAGCAAGCATGGAAAGTGGACGCCCTTTCATTCAGCTGGAAAGCCCTTACAGTATATGCCTTCCCTCCTCTGCCTCTCCTCTCCAAGGTATTCCTAAAGGTCAGACAAGAAAAGCCAAACATGATACTGATTGCCCCAGACTGGCCACGTCAGCACTGGTACCCAATCTTAAAGAGCTTGTCTCAAGGCCTAGCCTGGACATTGCCTCTAATACCTCATTTGCTGACCCAACAGAACAATCAGATCCTGCACAGCCAACTCAGAACCCTAAATCTGGCTGCATGGCGGATAATATAGTAATTCAGAACACACCTCTCTCTAAAGCAGTTATGGATGTTATTTTGGAGGCCAGGAGGCCCAGCACCAGAAAATCTTATGCAGAAAAATGGAAGAGATTCTGTGCTTGGAACCAAGCGCAGGGATTTGACTCGCTCATACCAAATATTCCTCAGATTTTGCAATACCTAACTGAGATGCTGGACAAAGGCCTATCCTTCTCATCAATTAAGATCCATGCCTCTGCCATTTCCGCTCATTACAATATGGACCCACCTATTTTTTCTCATCCACTGCTAAGACAGTTTCTCAGAGGGGCCAAAAACATAAGACCTCCAAGGAGAGCTCCAATACCTGCGTGGGACCTCAATTTTATCTTGGAAAAACACACACTGCCTTTTTTTGAGCCAGCCAGTACAGCAGAGATAAAATACTTATCATGGAAAACCGCTCTTCTCCTAGCAATAACTTCAGCAAGAAGAGTCTCACATTTACAGGCACTAATGGCTGTGGAACCTTTTATTATTTTCCATCAGTACAAGGTTTCTCTAAGGACAAACCCGACATTTATGCCTAAGGTAGTGTCTAGCATGGCTCTTAACCAAGCCATACCTTTGCCTACCTTTTATCCAAACCCACAGAATAAAGGGGAGAGACTTATGCATACTTTGGACATACACAGACAGCTATGCTTTTGTTTGGACAAGACTAAAGCCTTCAGAAAGTCTGAGCAACTCTTGGTGGCATATGCTGCAGGTTCGCAAAGAAAAGCCATTTCAAAGCAGACTATTTCAAAATGGATAGGCCACTGCATTCGTTTCTGCTATTCACAACATGGTAAATCAGTGCCCAAGGGCATTAGGCCACATTCTACCAGAGCAGCAGCCATTTCAGTAGCCTTCCTCAGAGGAGTACCAACCAAGGATATTTTGGAGGCTGCAACATGGTCTTCAGTGCACACTTTTACAAAGCACTACCATTTACCTCTCTACTCTAAATCCAGAGCAGGCTTTGCCACTGCAGTTCTGCAGGGCCTCATAGCCACTCCAAACTCTATTTAGGCCCAGCCACCCAACCTCAGCTTTGGGATTCAACCCAAGTGTAATGACTGCAACAGTGAAACACGATGAACATAGTACAGTTGTGTACCTACCATAAATGTAGATGTTCGAGTGTATTCACTGTTGCAGTCCAGGTTACCCTCCCACCATCCCCCTTTTTCTTTGCTGGGACTTATCTGTACCTCTCTATTCTATACAACCTATGTGGTGTATTTGCTTGTAGATGAAGGTTATGTGCATGCTTTTTTATGATCCTAATTTTTACAGCCTACCCTTTTCAGGGCACCTGACATCTGGGGCAAGAAAAACTGAAGAAAATGGCGTCGGCTGCATCTTTTATACCCCTGGCGCACTGACGTCAGGGAAGAGGTGACAGCAACCGATGCCGGACCAGGACTTTGGAATTCAGGCCGACTGCGGGTAGCCTGCCAGCAGGATAACCCAAGTGTAATGACTGCAACAGTGAATACACTCGAACATCTACATTTATGGTAGGTACACAACTGTACTTTTGCTTTTGAAAAGTTTTTCACGGTGGTTTCCTTGTCCAGAGGTGGGGGCAGAATGTGGATATCCAAAGTGATTTGTTTATGGTCAGATCTAATCAGTGAGGGGTTGACCTCCAGTGTGGAGAACCAGTCGCCCATGTTGGTGATGACCGGGTCCAGTATGTTGTCACCTCTGGTGGGAGTGTTGACCAGTTGATCCAGGGCATTTGAATTCATAAATTCTAGGAAATGTTGGACAAGGGAGTTAGTACTTGAGTAGTTCTCCCAATTAATGTTTGAGTAATTGAAATCACTCAATATTAGGTGTTTGGTAGGACCTTTATATTTCCCAGTGTTTCCAGAAATGCAGAATGGGGTCCTGGGACATGGTGGGTGATCTGTAGCAAGCTACAATTTGAATTGCAGTTTTGCCCATTGTTAGTTGCATGTGGATGATCTCTGAAGCATCGTGCTGTGCCACTAACCTGGAGGTGTGGGTATCCTTGATGAATATGGATACGCCCCTGCCTTTTGTATTTCTGTCCGGGTTCTGTGGCCGAAATGTATGGTATGAGTTGTAGCCTGGTAGCACTGGCGTGCTCTCTGGATCCTTAAACCAGGTTTTTGTTACTGCACATATATCGATTTTCTTCATACTGAGGAGTGCCTTGAGTGCATGCATTTTGAGGTTTAGACTTCTGGCATTGAGTAGCATTACCCTTAGTTTTTTGTTACTTGTGCTATTTATGGCGGTGGGTTTGTCTTTTGAGCCTTGCCTAAAAAAGGCATTATGGGGCTGGCAAGAGCCGTGGCCAGTATTCAAAAGCCTAAGGGTGACAGGTGCAAGCCGTCTCTAGCAAAGCAGCGTGGCTTGTCGAGCATATCATCCCAGGCGGACAGACACTGGATCCCCTTTGAATAACACCAGAAACTTAGCCAATTGTTGAAATTGATAATTTTTTTCTTTATACTGTGGTATCATTCTTGGTGAGGGCAGGATGCTACTCAGGGTCAGGGTCATACTGGCCTGGGCTACAAGATTAGAGAGCTCTTCCATGTCTCTTTTCATGTAGTCCAGGGAGGTACTGCTCAGGTTATTCACACCAACATGGACAATGACAGAGTCATATTTGTACTTGTTCTGGAGTGACCTGAGTGCTTGTGTTATGTGGTGGATCCTGGCACCCAACAAGCAGCTAACAGTAACCTTCTCGTTATTCAGCCTAGTGAGTGGGACATCAGTCTGCCTGACTATAGAGTCACCTATTACTAGTATGTTGTGTATGTTATTTTGCCTTAAGGGCTGTAATTGCATGGCACACTGTTTTTCTAAAGTATGTGTTTCATGATTTGTGTTGGGTGGCGGAGGTTGCTTGGATGTCTGCTTTGGAGGTCTCTGTTGCTTTTGCAGATTTTTATTTAGAGCCTCCGAGTATGTTTTCATGTATTTATGTGTGTTTTTTGCCGGTGCTGGTTTAATGGGTCTGTGTAAGACTGGTGGTGTGATGCAAGTATTTCCCTTCTCTTCTTGACTGTCTGATGCAGCCTTGGGTTGAGAGAGCTTAGCCTCCAGTTTGGCTGTATAATTGCATCTCTCACATGTATCAGTGTTTGGTGGTAGGAGGAGAGGGTTGTCTGTGTAGATTTGGCAGTTGTAACAATGCTTCAAAATGCCCAGATTCACCAGTTGGACTGGAGAGTACGCCTGAAACTGCCTTTTGGACATGCCTGGATAGGTACAGTGAACTGTTTTACTGAATGGCTGGTAAGGCTGAATAGAGAGCTTTGTCCTTCTGTACAGTATAGGAGGGTCTAGTGCTAGGGTTTATAAGTGCTTGCTATAAGTTTTGAGCAAGTGCTGGGCTGAGAAATGAATGGCTTGAGTGCTTAAGTTGAAAGTTTGTCTAGTTACAAGGGAATAGCAGGGAAATGAAAGAGATAGAAATTAGCCCAAAATGGCCAATAAACTACTAATTTCTGGGCTGAAACCACTCCTCCAGGGACAGACAGGCTGCTCAAAGCTCCCCTCTCTCACAGGTGAACAGAGAAACCTCCTTCTATCCAGGTAAGGTATGAGCAAACACAGAGATTTGTAATACAGCCCTGAATTCAGCACTTAACCTGAAAACTGGACTATACTAGCTTAGAAAGGTGGGAAACAAGTATATTTTTTTGTTTTTTTCAGAAAATAAAACAGATACAATCAAAAAAACTCTTTAAATGCACAGAAAAGGATACTTATTGTTATATATCTCAGATCAGAGTTGTAGTCAATGCCACTAGTAATAAAGTAGGAAGAAACACAAATACAGTAAAAGCAGATGAAAAGAATGCAATTTATATATATATATATATATATATATATATATATATATATATATATATATATATATATATATATATATATATGTATAAACAATATAAAACGAACAACTGATTTAATCAAGTTACCCAATTAACCCGAAAAAAGCTCAAAACTGGGCCCTGCTCCAGCAGTCTTCAGTCAGACAAGTTCTAACTGCACACTTCTGCTGCTAGGGTGCAGGGGAACCTTCTCCAAAAAAGATGGCCTGGGTCAGTGCTCAAGTTATACAAACAAAGCTAGATTCAGCAGGCCTGAATCTGGTCTATGCTGCAGCAACAAGGCACACCATTTTCAGAAAGAAACAGTTCAAATAAGCAGGCACAATAAGCCTGTGACTAGAATTTCCCAGCTCAGAAGGGCAGAATCCATTCTCCCACAAGAGTGCAGACCACACATTCTTAATGTAAAAAGAAATGTCCCAAAGCCCAACAGACACTAAGCCTTCAATCAGCAACTCCCAACTCAGAAGGATGTAAGCTTCCTGTCCTGCCACAACAGTGCAGACCACAAACCTTCCTAATGTGAAACAACTGGTCTAAAGGCCAAGTGTGTAATCCAAAGGCTTAGAGTAACAGTTACAATTTAATCAGCTACTAACAAGCAGTAATAAATGCATCAGAATAAATGCCATTAAGTACTTTTAAGAACAGGCAACAAGAGCAAAATAAATAATAAAGTAGGAAGAAACACAAACACAGTAAACAGATGAATAAAGTGCAAAAAAATGTTTTTTTTTCTCTCCGTATTAGGTAGAATGAGCTAAAGACACTGGACTGGGGGGAGTGTCACAGATCAAATATGCAGTAGGGGCGGGCAATTGTAAAGCCACCAAGTATAAAAAGAAAACACCAAGGCAGGGCGGGGGAAAAATCAGTTCAGAAAAATAACACTTTCAACCCAGATCAGAAGCCAGCAAATATGATCTAAATCAATCAAGTTTAAGCAATTAGAATACTGTAGAACTTTGGAAGAAGTGCCAAAAAATATACTTATCAATTTATATTTTGAGTTGTTTCAGTAGCACTCTCAGTCAAAACTCAGTTAGATTCAAGCATTGAATGCCTCAAGCAACCTTCAGTACTTTTCAAGGTTTTATTTGTTAGAGATTATGAAGATCCAGTTGTTGTTTTCACTATTCAGGTCTTTCTAAATGCATTTGTGTCAGCCTGGTTAATGTACAAATGACCATTATCTTTTGTATTTTTGTACTGTTAGTCACCACCACCATTAACTCTGCATCTTGAAACTCTATTTATAAAGCCCAAGTTCAAATTCTAATTGAACAGACTCAAATCCTGCTTACCCTTTGTTGAGAATCCGCCCCCCCTCACTGCCTTAAAATTGCAGCCAGCTCTATTGCCTACCCTGTTTCAATGCTTATAAATTGCCAAGGCTCTCGTCCCTAGCATATGAAAATCCTTTTACACAATCCCACTCCACAAGGGAAGTAACTCCACTGACCCCTCAAACTATCGTCCCATAGCTATACTATCCACACTTTCCAAGATACTTCAAACATGCATTCATTCTCAGCTACCCAAATACTTGCTTGAAAATAATCTGCTAACTCCCTCCCAACACGGCTTTAGACCAAACCACAGCACATCTACCGCACTTCTCCCATTCACCCAAACAGTGGCAGAAGCCTGTGATAACAACCGACTTCTCTCCTGTCTATTTCTTGATCTCTTCAAAGCCTTTGATACAGTTTCCCACTCTAAACTGTTAAATAAACTTTCAGACCTTCACCTCTCTCCCCTCTCTATATCCTGGTTCTCTAGTTATTTATCTAACAGACTTCAGTCTATACACCGGCAAACCATCACCTCTCCTTTTCTGCCCATCAACCCCAGAGTTCCCCAAGACTCTATCCTGGGTCCCCTCTTGTTCAACATCTTCACTAATAACTTACACTCCGCTACTGACCTCTCAACCCTTTACAATATGCTGATGACTCCACCCTCATAACCACTGCCCACACCATCCCTTTCTTGTACCCAACATACTTTCTCTTCCATAGAGACCTGGCTCACTGACAATCAATTAATATTAAACCCCCAAAAAACTAAACGTTTCCCCTTCCAAAAAACCTTGCACAACATAAATCCTCCTTCTCTGTTACCTCCCTCAACAACACCAAAATCAGACCCAAACCACACACCAAATTACTTGATGCTACCATCGACGACAATCTAAAATTTGACATACAAATCAATTTATGCATAAAAAAAAACTCACCAAAAACTTGGTCTGCTATACCAAAATCATAAATTTCTTTCTAGCTCCTCTAAACCCACCCTAGCCTTATCTCTCCTCTTACCCAGTCTACTGTAGTAGCCCCAGTCCTCACTAACATTCAGTCTTCTCTTCTCAGCAAACTAGAACAAACCTACAATAAAATAGTTAAATTTGCTGCTAACCTGTCCTATAAACCACATCACTGCCTTGCCCTTAAATCTTTGCAATGGCCTGAATTTCCAAAACAACTACTCCTTCCACAACTGCTTATAATACACTCATTTCTTTATAACCCTACATCCTGCCCCTCTATCTCTAATATTATATCACAGTATAACCCCCGCCGTCAACTCCGCTCATCAGATAAACATCTGCTGGACATACACAAACCATCTAAAAACATTGGCAAGTCATTATATAAATACTCAGTTGCTCACTCCTGGAACTTCCTTCCTTACAATATAAAAAGTATTCCCCATAAATCACAATTCAAACTATCACTCAAGCACTACCTACAGAACACCTGGTCCTGCTCCTGTCTAGCTCCAACCTGATCCCTAAAACCTCTTCCTTTTACCCACCATCTTTTCTCTTTCTTTTCTTCTTGCACCCCCCCCCCTCCGTGGTAAACTTCTCCAGCTCCCTCTATGTGTAAATAACTCCTTTATTTTCTCCTAGCTTCCTGACCATCATGTTAATTACATTATTTCATTTTTACAAAAACCTGTACAAAACAATTTAATTGTGTTATTACCTTTTGTTGCATAAACTCTTTTTGAGATGTATTTCTTTTTTGTATGACTGTGAGTTCTTTTTAGTATGACTGTAATTTCTAATCGGAACTTTTTCCCTCGGGTCTCCACTGAAAATGGGCCATTGGCTCAGTTGGACCAACCCATTTAACAAATGACAATAAATAAAAAAATATAAAATAAAGTAGAACTCTTTTTCTACAGAGTTAGTCATTTGAACATTACTTTTCTGAAGAGCAGGGGTCAGTTATGTTGTCATGTTACATAAAAAAATATGGTAATGGCTTCCTTACACAGTCTTGAAGAGAAATTCCCCAAGAGTCAGTAGCTCGCAGAAAAAGAAGTCAAATGACATAAGGCTGAATGCTTTTCTCCATAGAAAATCATTGCTGGTGTGATTAAAAGTGAGAAAATCATTGCTGGTGTGATTAAAAGTGACTGTGGAATTGTTTAGGGGGCTTGCCTCCCTGCAAAAAAAAAAAAAAAACAACAAAAGAAGACAAACAAATAAACAAGAAAAAGGAAGTTATTCGCCCTTTTGGTTTTTGGACATTTTTTTTTGTTTTGTCGATGCATCAGCTTTCAGGAAGATGACGTTTCATAGTGGACTTTCTGGTAACTGCATTCATGTTTTGGCCAGTGAAGCATTTCTGCTCTTTTTGCAATTGAAGAGCACTGACCGTATGAAATGCTAGAAGCAGCTTTATGCTGCCTTACTTAGTGTTGTTCACACGTGTGAGCAGCTGGACATGATACTTTAGGCTAGTGCAGGCGATATGGTGCAACCATTCTAGTCACTATCCATCTGAATACATATCAAAACATGCAGTTTAGTTGCAGTAAAAGACTTTTTAGCAGCTTAGAATTAGCACGTCAGACTAAATTAATAAAAAAAGAAATGCATTGTTTCAACAGACAGGCTTAGAAGCAAGTGATGCATAAAGTAGTCGTAAGTAAATAGAAAGACTGATTATTTTTGTGTAGAGAATTTCAAGTTATGGGAATATATAGTGCTTTGAGGGGGTCAAGACAGACTGTAAAACTAACTATATTTGTGTAGCAGTCTGTATCATCCTATGTAACAAATTGCAAAATAATATTAAAGAGTTAGAGTGACACTGATGCACCAGAACTACACAGAAGATGAAGTTATGATGACAGCTGTTTTTCTTTGAGTTTACTTGTGTTGAAAAGAAAAATGCTAGAAGTGGTATATCAGTTCCCTTCATTACTGTCAAAATTCAATAAGTCTGAATATAAAGAAGGTACACATAAATTACTATACTTCATCAAGAAATTTGCAAAAAAAAAAAATATAGTTTTCCAAGTGTACAACACACTGGGACAGCCGTAAGTATTGCTACTTTGCAGCACTTAGCTCCCAAGTTCAGTTCACGATGAAGGTGCCTATTTTGGTCAGTCAAAGAGTAAAAAAGAAAGCAAGTTGGTAGTCAATAACAGTCCCAATAAATATTCCAAAAAATATTAACCAAAAAGCAACTAGCTAAAATGATTGTCTTTATTCTCACAAATAAAATGAGCGACACAAGTCCAAAGTATTTTCACAGAACGTATCTGCTTCCTCGGGTGATAGTTTCCATGAATTACCATTGCCTGGTTTTATACACACTTGTTAATTCATTAATTAAATAATCAATTAATTAAAATATTTAATTAGAATCAATTGTTCTTTCTCATAGCTTTTCATTTAATAAAAGGAAAAACGTATAAAATTTGTGTATAAACACTCTAATTATATATATGAAATATGTATTTATACACATTTTATATGGCATACTTTATTTAATGCAGTTATGTAAGTGATTCAACTCAGGTTTAAGTGAGAACACTTCATTGAGACCTGGGGGGTGCATGCATTAAAGTACAATATCCATTTATTTTCTTTCCTCTCAGTAAAATTCTTAATATCCCCACCACTTTGTGTTAAAACTACATTTTCTAAGATTAAAAATGTAAACATCTGTTGCTCATTAGTATTCACTATGTGTTTATACAAAGAATTAGTAACAACTCATCTTCTTATCTCTGACATGTGGCTGCTTATGCATTTTTTTAACATTTGATTTGTTTTTCCTATGTAAAACGCTGGGCAGGATACAAATCTTGCCATATAAATAAGATTGCTTGTTCATAGGTTAATAGGTTCATAGGTAGGTACTAGGCTATTGGCCCCCAACAAGGTTCCCTGGCTTTCACCACCCAAGAAAGTTATTTTCCTGTGCCACTGTCGAGCAGAGACACAGAAGTGATCCCGGGGTGTATTTCCTATTTCCCATCCACTCATCAAGATTTTTCTTGAAGAATGCTAATGAAGAACTTTGCTTGACATAGATGGGTAGCCTGTAACAGAGTATGGGAAGTCTCTGGGACAGGAATCTATCCCTCCAGCAAGTCCTGTTTATTGTGGTGACAAGGTTTAGGTCCCTTGGGATTTCTTTAGGTGTAGCATGTCCAACAGCTCTGGGTTTGACATAGCTTTATATGTTAGCAGAGATCACCTCGGAGTAGTGCTTTAACATAAAATTCTGAGTGCCTTAAAGGATCTATGAAACTTTTATTTCTATGTATAAATATGCAAAAAACACATCTTCCACATCTGTAGGTACCTACATATTTATTTTTATAGTTAAATTACCGCTATATTGTTCCTTGTAGCATACTTTATTTTTTATAGTATCACATTTTCTATATACAAAGGTTGGACTGGCACCTATGTTATTAACCTCTGGTATGAGTGATAATATAGACCAGTGTTTCCGTATAATATTCCATATATTCCTTGTATTTTGATTATAATTAATAATATATTTACATTCATTATACACAATAGGTTTCTTGACTATTCTCAGTTATTCTGTGTGGCGAATCTTTGTTGAAGGTTGTGCATCAGGCCCAGCAAGTAAATCTACTGCCAATCATTAAAGACACAACATTCACAATAGGTTTCTTGGTCATTTTATTAATTTGTCTTCTTTTGGAGAAGACTGGTGCATAAATATTCTCTCTGTTTGATAAAATTTCTGTTTTTATCTCGGATGCTTTTTGTTTATTGTAACCCCTCTGTTCAAATTCATTAGCTAAACTTTCTAACTGTTTAACACAAGTAGTATCAGAAGTGTGTAGCCTACTACCTCTGGCCATCTGATTTTTCATGATGTTCATAAAAATATGTGGGGGGTGCATACTATCTGCTGCCAAATATTTGTTTTTCTTTACTTCTTTCTTTTATAGAGCTGTATCTAATTTACCTTTAGATTCTTTCTCTATATAAATGTCAAGAAAATACATAGTATTATAGTCAACTTGTTTCTTGAAACTTAGGAATGTAGTACTATTTTGTAGATGTTCTATGTATTCATTCAGTTGGTATAGTGGACCATCCCAAATGAGAAAAATATCGTTCACAAACCGCTTGTAGAATAATACATTTTTTATAAATGGATATTTCAAAATTGTATCCATTTCCCGTGACTATGTTAGCGTATGTGTTCGCTACTGATGTCCTCATAGCCACTCCTGACATTTGCATATAACATCTGTTTTGAAATAAGAAAACATTATGTTCCAATATCAGCCAGAGTAGTTCACATATTAAATCAGCTTTTAATTGTTGCAAAACAGCATGAGCCTGAATATATTTCTTAATCATCTCTATGCCCACTGTATTTAGAATACAGGTGAATAAAGAATCCACATCAAGTGTGACCAGATAACATGTAGCTACTAAATTAATGTCATTCCATTCATAAAGTGCCTTTCAGAGTTCTGTACTGTCCTTAATGATAATGGTAGATGTGTTTAATACACATTTTAATTCAGATTCAAAAGACTTAGCTATAGCTTCTGTGGCCCATCCTCTCGCTGATACTGTAGGATGCAATGGTGGTTTTAACAAGTCCTTGTGTATTTTTGGAACTCCATATATTATTGGAATGACTGGTTTTGTTATAAGCAAATACTTATATAGTTGCTCACTAATTATACTTTTTATAAAAAGTTCAAGTTTGTTAGCAACTATTTGTTGTATATACATAACATCCGACTTATTTATGCATGAATAATCATTAGTATTTAGCATAGCTATCATAGTACTATTATAGTAGTCTTTGTCTAAAATAACTATTCCCCCTCCCTTGTCTGCTGGTTTTATAATAGTATTGTCATTGTGTTGCAAAGAATCTATAGCCCAATACTCCAGTTCACTTAAATTAAATAAACTTTTCTTATGATGGTTGTTATAAAATGCACAGATATCTTTCTCAACCATTTTTTCAAACATGCTGATAACTTGAGTCTGGTGGGTACAAAAGTGCTACTTCTATAGCATTTATTGTTTAAAAGACTTTGATTACATTCCTTAGATTGTGTAGAAGAAAAAAACACATGCAAATACAATTTCCGCACAAATAATTTAAAGTCTGTTAATGTTTTTGAAATGTCCGTACTAGTTGCTGGCACGAAGATTAAAGCTCGATTGAGTACTGCTGTTTCATTGTCAGTTAATTCATATCTCGAGATATTAAAAACAATGTTT
The DNA here is from genome assembly GCF_019279795.1 of Protopterus annectens. Lineage (NCBI taxonomy): Eukaryota > Metazoa > Chordata > Ceratodontiformes > Protopteridae > Protopterus > Protopterus annectens. Next base: position 1,014,925,573 of record NC_056748.1, on the reverse strand, counting down.
TCATTTACAGTACCTGTTTCACAATAATTCAATTGACCTGGTTGCTTCTCTTCCTTTCTTGCTGGTGTTAATGGAAACGGTTTGTCTCTTTGGGATAAAAAATTGGTGGCATTTGGGTTGGCATGCATCAATGTTCCCACAGGATCCAAGGCCGATACTCTGTTGGCATCTACAACCACTCATTCATTCTGTGGTTGTAGTACATTGATAGTAATTTCTTTTGTTTTGTTAAAATTTTCGGCAGCATCCTGTCCATTTCATACTGTTGGTGTTAAGTCTTCCTTCTCACTAGCCGCATGCTGATTGGCTGATGAGTCTAAGCCTTTCTCGTAGTCATTGGTGTTCTTCTTCTTTGGCCAGAAAATGATTCTAAGCCTTTTTCGTAGTCATTGGTGTTCTTCTTCTTTGGCCAGGAAAAACACATTTCCTGACTTAAAGTCATTCAGATCTAATCTAAGCTTATGTTTTTTCTGCTGTATAAGTACATTTTCATGCTTCATTAGTTTATCAAGTGTTTCAGATAATAAAGTTGAATATACAGTATTAACACTTTTCTCAGCTAATTCATTATAAAGGCCAATGATTTCTTCCTTGAGCCGTTGTTCTTTAGGCTCAAAGAATTCATTCATTAGCCTCATGTATTACATGGAGTGATTCAAATTTAACTTTTGCCATTGATTTAACACGTCTGTATAAAGGTTTCCATACGTTGGTATTTTTAGTATGCGGAGACCTCTAGAGGAGATATTAAGCTTTAGCTATGCATTAAACGACAGTCTCTGCCATTGCAACTTTTTAAAATTTTGAACAGTTTTTTCAAAGTTAGTCAGCTTACTTTTGTATTCCTTGATATTAGTGGTGATATCACCTCTTCCATATTATCTTCCACTGTAGCTTCTAAATCTTTTAATAGAGGATTGTGAGAAACCTATATTAGTTGATGCATATGCTGAATAGGTGTTTGAACCATCATGCTCGTTGATGGCATAACTTGAGCTCGTTGCATACCAACTTGTGTAGACCACACAAAGAGTAAAAAAGAAAACAAGTTCCAAGTTGGTAGGTCAATAACAGTCCCAATAAATATTCCAAAAAATATTAACCAAAAAGCAACAAGCTAAAATGATTGTCATTATTCGCACAAATAAAATGAGCAACACTGTAGTATCCAAAACACTTAATAAACTAATGAAGTATGAAAATATACTTATACAACAGAAAAAAATGTAAGCTTAGACGAGATTTGAATGACTTTAAGTAGGAAATGTGTTTTTCTGGCAGAAGAAGAACACCGATGACTATGAGAAGGGCTTAGAATCATCAGACAATCAGCATGCTGCTAATGAGAAGGAAGACATAACACCAACAGTATTAAATGGAGAGGACACTGCCGAAAATTTTAACAACACAACAGAAATTACTATCAATGTACTACAACCACAGAATGAATGAGTGGCTGTAGATGCCAATAGAGTATTGGCCTTGGATCCAGTGGGAACACTGATGCATGCCAACCCAAATGCAACTGATTTTTGTATCCCAAAGAGACGAACCGTTTCCATTACCACCGAAACTAAAACACTCCTACAGCCGGCTAGAATGGAAGAGAAGCAACCAGGTTAATTGAATTATTGTGAAACAGGTACTGTAAATGAAAACATTGTTTTTAATATCTCTAGATATGAATTAACTGACATTGAAACAGCAGTACTCAATCGAGCTTTAACCTTTGTGTCAGCAACTAGTACGGACATTTCAAAAATGTTAAAAGACTTTAAATTATTTGTACGGAAATTCCATTTGCATGTGTTTTTTTTTTTCGTCTATACAATCTAAGGAATGTAATCAAAGTCTTTTAAACAATAAATGCTATAGAAGTAGTACTTTTGTACCCTCCAGAATCAAGTTATCAGCATGCTTGAAAAAATGGTTGAGAAAGATATCTGCGCATTTTATAACAACCATCAAAAGAAAAGTTTCTTTAATTAAAGTGAACTGGAGTATCGGGCTATAGATTCTTTGCAACACAATGACAATATTATTATAAAACCAGCAGACAAGGGAGGGGGAATAGTTGTTTTAGACAAAGACTACTATAGAAGTACTATGATAGCTATGCTAAATACTAATGATTATGCATGCATAAATAAGTCGGATGTTATGTATATACAACAAATAGTTGCTAACAAACTTGAACTTTTTTATAAAAAGTATAATTACTGAGCAACTGTATAAGTATTTGCTTTTAACAAAACCAGTCACTCCAATAATTTATGGAGTTCCAAAAATACACAAGGACTTGTTAAAACCACCATTACGTCCTATAGTATCAGCGAGAGGATGGGCCACAGAAGCTATAGCTAAGTATTTAGAATCTGAATTAAAATGTGTATTAAACACATCTACCATTATCATTAAGGACAGTACAGAACTTTGAAAGGCACTTTATGAATGGAATGATGTTAATTTAGTAGCTACATGTTATCTGGTCACACTTGATGTGGATTCTTTATTCACCTGTATTCCGAATGCAGTGGGCATAGAGATTATTAAGAAATATGTTCAGGCTCATGCTGTTTTGCAACATTTAAAAGCTGATTTAATATGTGAACTACTATAGCTGATATTGGAACATAATGTTTTCATATTTCAAAACAGATGTTATAAACAAATGTCAGGAGTGGCTATGGGGACATCAGTAGCGAATACATACGCTAACATAGTCATGAGTTCTTGGGAAATGGATATAATTTTGGATTCAACTAATAAATATTATAAAAAAAATGTATTATTCTACAAGCGGCTTGTGAATGATATTTTTCTCATTTGGGATGATCCACTATACCAATTGAATGAATACATAGAACATCTACAAAAAAGTACTACATTCCTAAGTTTCAAGAAACAAGTTGACTGTAATGCTATGGATTTTCTTGACATTCATATAGAGAAAGATTCTAAAGGTAAATTAGATACATCTCTGTATAAGAAAGAAGTAAAGAAGAACACATATTTGGCAGCAGATAGTATGCATCCCCCACATATTTTTATGAACATCATGAAAAATCAGATGGCCAGAGTTAGTAAGCTATCCACTTCTGATACTACTTGTGTTAAACAGTTAGAAAGTTTAGCTAATGAGTTTGAACAGAGGGGTTACAATAAACAAAAAGCATCAGAGATAAAAACAGAAATTATGTGAAATAGAGAGAATATTTATGCATCAGTCTTCTCCAAAAAAAGACAAATTAATAAAATGACCAAGAAACTTACTGTGTATAGTGAATGTAAATATATTATTAATTATGATCAAAATACAAGGAATATAAGGAATATTATACAGAAACACTGGTCTATATTATCACTCATACCAGAGGTTAATAACATAGGTGCCAGTCCAACCTTTGCATATAGAAAATGTGATACTATAAAAAAATAAATTATGCTACAAGGAACAACATAGCAGTAATTTAACTATAAAAATAAATATGTAGGTACCTACAGATGTGGAAGATGTGTTTTTTGCAAATTTATACATACAAATAAAACTTTCATAGATCCTTTAAGACAGTCAGAATTTTATGTTAAAGCATTTGGTAAATGTAACACAAACAATCTTATTTATATAGCAAGATTTGTATCCTGCCCAGCATTTTACATAGGAAAAACAACCAAATGTTAAAAAAATGCATAAGCAGCCATATGTCAAAGATAAGAAGACGAGTTGTTACTAATTCTTTGTTTAAACACATAGTGAATTCTAATGAGCAACAGATGTTTATATTTTTAATCTTAGAAAATGTAGTTTTAACACAAAGAGGTGGGGATATTAAGAATTTTACTGAGAGGAAAGTAACCAAATGGATATTGTATTTTAATGCATGCACCCCACCCCACCCAGGTCTCAGTGAAGTGTTCTCACTTAAACCTGAGTTGAATCATTTATATAACTGCATTAAATAAAGTATGCCATATAAAATGTATATATATATATATATATATATATATATATATATAATGTGTGTTTTTTACAAATACATATTTTATATTTAGAATGTTTATACCGCGGTGGTGGTGCTGCGGTAGTATTGTCGCCTCACAGTTAAACGTTGCCCGTTCGATTTTCCGTTAGAGCATCTTCTGTGTAGCGACATGCATGAATGGGTGTTCCTTCGTTGAAGGTTGTGTGTTAGGCCCAGCAAGCCAGTACGTGAAACTCTACTGCCAATTATTAGCGGACCGGGGTTCCGCTGTGGCGACCCCTAACCGGGAAAAGCCAAAAGACACAATACAAAATTTTTATATGTTTTTTCTTTTACTAAATGAAAAGCTATTAGAAAGAAAGAACATTTGATTCTAATTAAATATTTTAATTAATTGATTATTTAATTAATGAATTAACAAGTGTGTATAAAACCAGGCAATGGAAATTCATGGAAATTCTCACCTGAGGAAGCAGATACGTTCTGTGAAAATACTTTGTACTTGTGTCGCTCATTTTATTTGTGAGAATAAAGACAATCATTTTAGCTAGTTGCTTTTTGGTTAATATTTTTTGGAATATTCTTTGGTCAGTCTGCATGCATTCCCTGTGTGTCCATGTTTTCACCAGTTCATCTAGTTTCCTTTCACAATTCAAAGATATGTTATAGATGTATTGGTGATCCATAAAGCTGTTCATGTGAGTATATATGTGTCTCGATGTCAGTGTGTATGTGTTTGTATTTTTGTGCCTGTGAGCAAGTATGTTTGGTACTGATGAAATATTAAACTGTACTGTTCCTCAGATGTTGAAGATAGTAAAGTCATTTTCACTGTAGTCTGTTAACATTGACATGAGTGAAAGTATAACATTTGCTGTTATGCATAGTTTTCATGATATATCTCCAAATGATTCTTACCTCATATAGAACATTCAGAAAAGTAGATCAATTAAATCTAAGTAACCTGAAAAAGTATTTAAATTAATCAAGACATATCAATGTACATGATCAGTTTCTACATGCAATATTAATAGAAAACTATTTAGGATGACGTAAGATTCAGCTGAGAACTGCACTCCTCTGTTTCCCAAATCATGGAGGCAACATGGTGTCAGGTTAATAATCAAAATTAATCAGTAGTATGAAATGCGAGAAAATGATTTCCGGTTTTATGGCAAAATGATGGCAAATTGCAGCCGATGCATTTTGGATCTGCAGTATTTTACAATATCTAATTCTCCTTTTTATATTCACCCTTATTTGGCTATGTATGTTATATCAGTACATTCACACATTCTGTTTTATTATAGGTTTTATGAAAGTATAAATGGATTCTTTTGCAAAAATGAAAACTGAAGAAATCCTCTGATATGATGTGCACACGTTATATTAATACAAAAGTGATTTCTCTCTTCCATAATATATTCCTGGACTTTTTGTAACAGAAAAACACACATAAAATATAATATCAGACTGCTAAAAAGTAAATGTTTTGTAACTTTACTGGTAAGTAAACCATCTGGCCAACAAAATGTTGGAATGACATGCATTTCAGAACCATTTCTTGTAAAGCAGATTACTTAGCAATAACAAACACTTAGAATGTGTTAGATAAATTTACAAAAGCACCAGGGTTAGTGTGTTTGCCAAGGCAGAATAAACCATGCGTGCTTATCTATATTTTTCTAACACTTTCTAACTGGTAGTTATTTCTAAGCAACCTGTTTTGCAAGAAATGCTTCTCAGATAGAGGTTATTTAAAGAATTTTTTATAGCCTCGTGATTTACAAAAGTTGAACTTGTTCTAGAATTCAGAACTAGAATACTGAATGACTGCAGAATCCAGCACAGGTGGTGGATATTGCTGCAATTTATTAGTGGAAAACAATGTGAGAAAGCCATCCGTAATGCTGCTTTAAATGCAGTAGTACTCTTTTGCTGTTTATTCAAAGCACTTAGTGTTCAAGTGCTATTCCTCAAAGTAAGGTTTGCCAGCACAAAAAACTATATATGATAACTGACTGATGTTCGATTAGTATACAACTCACACACAAATCATTAAGAAAAAATGAAAAATGTTAAATGTCATTTGGTCATGGTTGAAGCAAAGCTAAGTCTAAACTGTTTCCCATCCCTCATCCTAAGATAGCACAGATGGTTTGATTCCCACAGCCCTAATTTGCCTTCTGTGTAACCTTGAGCAAGTCAGTTAACCAAACAGTGCTTGAGGGAAGTAGGAATTTTTGCTAGGTGTCTCAGTGGTCCACTTCACTGCAAGCCTAGTTAACAGCCCATAGACATGCTCATTTTAGCACTGTAAAACTGATTAATATATGCAGTATCATCAGAAGAGCAGTGGTGAATATGTTAGCACTTTAGATTTGGTGCCCTTTGTATATTAATTAATTTATATTTGCTCAGACATGGCTCCCACCTCCTGGGTTAGGGACAAAGCAAAATTAATTATGAGAAAAAAGACCTCTACATACTCTATACAGAAATTTGTCATGGTTGATTGTATATAGTTATAATTACTTGTGTATTTTTGTGTGTGGTTGTTCTTCGTGTTTTAATTGTATTGTTTGTTAGCTTTGGTTGTAAAAACAAAAAAAATGTTGAGAAAAAAGAAAAAAGACCTCAACTTAGGGATACTTTTAAAGTACAGGTACTGTTAACTTAAAAAGTTGAGAGAAAAAGAAGATGTGAATGAAAAGTCTGTAACTGTAATAATTGCCAGTACTTGTTGAGTGTAGTGTGTTACCTTTTCAAAAACAAAAAATTCTAATCATAGGACTGAAAGAGCAAAATTCTGTACTAAAATTAGGAACACCCCAAGCATTAGGGACAGGTAAAAGGTATGGTACCGGCCATGGTATTTTGTAATAGGTTGTTTTTGTTTGTATGTTACCTTCTATTTCTCAATTACACAGGGGACTGATTTATTTGATTAATTGATTTTGTTTGCCAGAGAGGTCCAAATGGGCAAATCTCATGAAACCGTATAGAAACAGATATGAATGTGCACATTAAAATATTCAGTAAGTATTTTGATAATAAAGAAAGGAGGTACATGTCAGCATTATGTAACAGATGATGGAGTTTTCATGTTCTGCATTTCCACGGTTATACTTGCTATCTGATCAGGTTTATATAATGAAAATAAAAGTAGCAGTATAACAAGCATATTGTGCACTGACTGTAAGATGTAAACTTTTGTAACATTGGTGTGTACAAAAAATTGATGTAAGGCTTGGTGTTCTTGGTAAATGCAGTGATTGCATTGTGCTGTGATCAAAAATGAGCACCCCGTGTAATATATTCATTGTTCACTGAGGACGGATATGATTTCATAGAACTAGTATGCATAAACAATAGCAGATGTGCCAACAATAAACATGGTGCTGTTGTTGGTAAACAGAAATAACATGTAATATCAAAAGTATGCCTAATCTGTAGGTTAAACAGTGGGGTGCATTATCATCACTCAGAGAGAACCTGGATGACTGGATGGGTACCCTGAAATTTACCCCAGGTCTTTTGACAAGGTATTAATGGCCACAAAAGTAAGTTGTCTTGAAACTTCTGTGAATCCTGTGGCAGTAGAGCTTGGTATGCAATGCAATGCAAATAGATTATCAGATAACAAAGAGTATATATTTCCTGCATAAAAGCTTGGCTTGACAACTCACAACTCCTCCAAAAAAGCTAAATTTACTGTTAACTACTGACTCTCCCACTCAGTCCCCCCACCACCACCTCTCTCTCTCTTTTTCCAACAAGAACTATATAGAACTTGCATCCCACACCAAACTACTAGGTGTTATTATAAATAATTTGATCTTCATCTTCAGCAAGCCATAAAGAAGACACACCAAAAGCTAGGCTGCCTCTGTAGAGTAAAACCCTACCTTACGGACTCTTTCAGACAGTAGCTACTTCTTTTCTAGTTCCCACCCTATTACATGCCTCTCCTATCCTAACCAAACTCAATTTGTTTCTATCAGTAAAACTGGAACAATGGTGCAATAGTCAAATTTGCAACCAACCAACAATAAAGATCAAATATCTGCCTTTCTCTAAAACAACTAAACTGGCTCAAAACAAATAATTCTGTATTATACTTGTACTTACTTACAACCTTCAAACTACTGCTTACCACACTCCATCATTCAACCTTACACTACCTAGAGACCTCTACAATCTATGGACGAGTCATTACTCTCCATAGTTACTTACAACCTACAAACTACTGCTTACCACACTCCATCATTCAACATTACACTACTAAGAGACCTCTACACTCTATTGACAAGTCATTACTCTCCATAATTAAACCTAACAAGAATGCAGGATACTCCCTGCATTCACACTGCATTGCTAATATCTGGAATATAATCCCACTCCACTTAAGAACAGTCTGCAACCTGATGCACTTTATGTGCCACCTGAAGCAACACCTGGTAGCTAAATGTTTTTGCACCTGCACAACCTAACCTGTGGTTACGCTGGTACTAATATAGATGTATACATTTGTGCCATAGCTCTGCTGCACAATATTTAATTTACATTTATCACAACTATGCCCTCCTCTATTATTGGCTTTATCTTCCTGTGCCTCCTACTATCCTTCCTTTATCTGGGATGCTCTCTTTATTCTATCCTAGATTTTCAACAAGTCCTTATAGTAACAAAATCCTCTTACTTAAAACATGACAATCTATGCATACCGATGATATTGCACTGTATATATCTCCCTGTATTTAAATAAACATATAATCTTATACAACCCATGTAAGTGCTATTTTTAATCAAAGCTGCCTGAAAATGGTGTAACTTATGTCAAGGATTTCTGAATAATGGAACTGATGCTCATGAATGAAACTGACTGTAAATGATGAAGCAGTGCAAATGATATCCATGATATGTGTATAATGGCCTCTGCAGTATAAAGACATTGCTCAGTCAACCTTCTCCTGTAAACATATGTCAATAAATACATTAAATATGCTACAGCTGGTTGGCAGATATCTGATGTGCCATAGCAATGCAGAGAGCAACTTGAGTCACTGTCTAATAGACTTATTGGAGAATAGGCAAAAGACAGACATGAATACGAAGGAAGGCTTAAAGCTTCTTGTTTTTTTAATTTCTCCAAGTCTTTTGGGTTTCTAATACCATGATGGGAAGGGACCCCCATTCCTAAGTCAAAGTACAATTAAAGTTCATGAAATTGGTATTGTTTCAATCTTTGATGTCAGCCAGAAGTGCTCTTCGCAACACCTGCAATGTGCCTAGTAATGACTCCTGCAATTCGTATGGGGTTGCATGTATTGGTAACATATCTAAATACAATTATAGATTATTTGTATAAGATCCATTGCTCCTACTACTATTAGAACTGTCTAGGTATCTTTCTTCCACATTGCTCTCATTTCTGCCTGCATATCCGGATATTTTATGACTTTGTGTCTCTCTGTATGCAAGTCACTGGGTGTGGTGATTTCAATGATCAATGCTACTTTTGTCTTCTTTTCATGAACTGCTATATCCAGTTTTATAGCATCTATCTTTTGAACTGTTGGTAATGGGTGATCCCATGTGATGTAGACTTCATCATTTTCTATGATGCCTTGTGACTCATGTTTCCAGTGTTTTGCATCCACTTCAATACCATAATGTTTGCACAATCCCCAGTGTAACAGTCTTGCCATATTATTATGCTTTTCAGTATACAGTCCTTCTTCCATTAATATGTCACAACCAGCACTGAGGTGTGCAACTGTTTCCAATTCAGTTTTACAAGATCTACATTTGTCTGTTTCTCCCACATGTTCAATGGACTTTATAAACCAACATGTATGTAGCCCACTATCTTGGGCTGCCAATATTAATCTTTCATCTCTTGGTTTGAATTCGCCTCTCCTTAACCATTTCTGCTTTCATGCATTCATGTTCCTTATCAACATATGAGGTTCTTCCAGAAGTTTGCTATGCTTGCAACTGTATTTATGCATTTTCCACATTTCTTGCCTTCTCATCTGATCTTTCAACTTATATTCTTTCTTTTGTTTTTTGGCACATTCAGTTGCTACCTGATTTTTATCTACTTCTGGTCTGATTTCTATCCTGCTTGATGCCAATATGCTTCTGCTAGACTCAGCAGAGAAGTCATTTTAGATTTATTCTCCTTATGTTTCCAGACTTTCACTACATTTGGGTCTTGTGAGGTCAGCAGATATTTGTGCAGTTCCATGATTGCAGATCTATATATGTAATCAATTTCAAGGAGACCCATCCCTCCTTCAGAATGGGGGATATATGATCTTGGTATGTACTGATTTTTATAAATCATTTGGTAATCATGAAGGATCCTTCTTGTTTTCATGTCTAATCTATCCAACATGTTTTGGGGTCATTCAATCACTCCAAAACTGTAAGTTAGGATAGGAAGAGCAAATTGGTTTATAGTCTGAAGTTTGTTCCTAGAGATCAACGCTGTTTTCAGGATAATTTTAAGTCTTCTAAAGTATTCCTTACTAAGTTTTGTTCGCATTTGATCATCTTTTATTTTTGATCCTTTATCAATTCCCAAATATTGTTCTTGTTGTAAGAGTGAGGTGTTGTGCTGGCAGCAAACTGCACAGTTCTGTTACTGGGCAGAGACTGTGAGAGAGGAAGTTTAAGAGTTCTGGTATTAGATAAATCTAATGTGTGACAGGAAGATGGAGAGTTCTGTTATTAGATGAAGTGAATGTCAGAGAGGAAGATGGATAGTTCTGTTATTTGGCAGACTGAATGTGAGAGAGGAACATGAAGAGTCCTGTTATTAGACAGATTGAATGTGAGAGAGGAAGGCAGAATGTTCTGTTATTAGACTGAATGTGAAAGAGGAATATGGAGAGTTTTGTTATATGACATTGAATGTGAGAAAGGAACATGAAGAGAATATGTAGTTTTCTTATATGACAGACTAAATGTGAGTTCTGTTATTTCACAGAATGAATGTGAAACAGGAAGTTAGAGAGTTCTGTTATTAGATAGTTTAAGTGTGAAAAAGGAAGAGTCCTGAGTCAGATAATCAGGGTTGAACAGAGTTCACTCATTCATAAAATGCAGACTACACAGCTGACCCCTGCCAAGGTTAAGCAGTGCAGTGTTGGGTTATCAGAGTATTAAACCTGACAACATAATGGGAAATAGAACTGGAATGTGATCGGATCGTTTTACACACCCAGAGAACTGAACAGGTGACATTATGTATTAATATTCTATCTAACTGCCTTGCTATGGAACTACTGGAGAGTTCTGCTATTAGATGGCTTCAGTGTAAGTGAAGAAGCCGGCAGCATGACAGTAAAGTAGGAGAGAAGAAGAGGTTGGGTAGGATTTACAAGAGCTTGGAAGTTGGAAAAAGTTGCGATGATGATGGAATCTGCATCTGGACCTTTGATAGAGAGCCTGCTTAGAAGTCAGTGTTGATGGTATAAATTGCATTTGATAATTCATGAGGCATGATACCAGCAATATTTATATTTATAATTTTGTAAAGTGTATTCTTTTATGTGAGGGAACGCTGTATCTGTTCCATGGAAAGACCAAGTTCATGTTTAAAGTCTGACACCAACATGACTGTGTTGATAGCATAGTGAAACTGGGGGAGAAGTCATTTTATTAATATTTTGAAAAGAGGGCACAGAAGGACAATGGAATAGTAGTTGCAAACTGAAGTCTAAGAGCCACTCCTCTGTAGTGGGATTATTATTGCTCACTTCCCAGATTTTGGGAACATGTTTTCTGGGATACAGAGATTTATCAGAATAGTAACAAAATAAGATTAATGAAGCAGCAATCTTTAAACATTGTAATGGCTAGAAATTATCCCCTATTGTGTGTATTTTTGTGATAATGCTTACTTGGATAGTTTGAAGAGTAAGAATGATTTTGAAGCTTTTGGTGTTTAACTTAATAGCTGCAGTGAAAGTGTTACATTTGTTCCTTGCTAATATATTGTCTAAAAGGACCCTGAGCTGTCTCTGCGCACCTCAGGATGGGAAAGGGATTGGGTTTTCATGATTTGCCCAAATGCAAAAAGTGCTACTTCCATGACTAGACCTGACTTAGTGCTCCTCTGTTTGAGTTTACCATAATATATTCTTGATTGCTGTTTTGTGGAGTGTCCTGTTTTGGGTTTTTGTTGCCTTTCCAAAGAGATAAAGTAGTAGAGGCTAAAATATTGATGACTGGCAAAAAGAGCTGAAATATTTAACTATAGAGTCAATGCAAAGCATGAGCAGATGAGTCCTGTCTAGGCTGTGAATTAAATGGCTGAACACATCAACAAGGAATGTTTTGAGGTTTCTAGAAAGGGATAGTGATGTCCTTTTTGGTACATAACTGGTTGGAATGAATAAATAATTATGTTATGTAGTGGGATGTGAACATGGATCTGAGGAAAGTGTCCAGTCAGTGTTGCAGTCTTCTGTGATCACCAGTACATGTGTATTATTGTAATCTGCATGTGTATTATTGTAATCTGAAGACGTTGTGTCTTCACCAACATCATTAGAGGCATCTGATAGAAGCACAAGCTGGGTGAAGAATTCTTTATGTAATTATACGTAATGAGACAAGGGCTCATTGCCTGTGTGTTGAGTAAATTAACTTGATTGGCAGAAGGGAACACTGTATATGAATGATAGACACACATCTGCCCTTTTATATTTTCTTTCGCATGTGTTATATCCCTAGGGTAGTATTTGATTTCAGTGATGTCAGACCTTGTATCTAAGTTTCTGAGATAACCAAGATGTTAGAGCTGTGCTGGTATGCATGTTTGTAGTAAAAGCAAGCTTACTGTTTATACCATGGGCATTAACTAGTTATGTGTAGTTTTATAAAATAAGGTGTGTTCCAGCAGTTACCCATTTGCTTTTAGGGTGAGAATGTTTGGTAGTGGAACATTGTTAAGGATATGTGTTTCAGTGGGTTTGGGAAGTGGGACAAATCTGCATATATTTCAGAAAGTTTACTACCAGAGTGCATGTATAAATTTATTTCACTTTAGTCTTTATTCGAGGTTAAACTGAGTGATTTGAAATGGATTGCAGTGTGTTCAGCGAGTGTATGATAGATTGTTGGATGAAGTACAACAGTCTTAATGATAAGCTGAAGCAGTTCCCTTTCAATGATATGCATGTACTGAGAATGTGTTCCTGCCAAAGCTTTTATAAGATGGTACCATGAACAGAATTGCTATGTCAGATTATTGCTTGTTTGTATTGTTTTTCCTAGTTGAGTTGAATCCCTTCTGGCAAAATCATTGGAGGATCAGTACATTTATCTGATTTTGAGGAGACGTGGCAGCCTTGCATTTTCTAATTGGAGTATGATAAAATGCAGGGGCGATGTTTGCAATGGCTGTCCCCAGCGGGGAAGTTTCGTAACTGATGCAATGCATAGCAATGGCAGACTAGCTGCTGTGAACTTCCCTTGCTACATTATGTTGTTTGCAGCTTTATGGAACATGCAGAAATATTGTTTTGCACACAATCTACTCTGTTCTAAGTACTCTCAAGACCAGAGGGATGTAATGAAAGCTTTATTGAAATTCATTGAAAATGATGCATAAAATGTATTGAATATCGCAACGGGGACTTGCTTGGTTTGAAAAAGAATGGAATAAGTATGCCTTTTACTGTTATATTTGAAAGCAGACATGCAAATAGATAGTAAGACAGAAAGCTGTTTAATTCGGTTCCCTTTTTGAAAGTAAAATTTGTTTTTTATTCCAAATAGAGAAGTAAGTAAATAAGTAAAGGGAGAGCGTGTGTGTGTGTGTGTGTGTGTGTGTGTGTGTGTGTGTGTGTGTGTGTGTGTGTGTGTCTGTGTGTGTGTGCGTGTGTGTGTCTGTGTGTGTGTGTGTGTATGTCTGCTTGTGTGTCTGTCTGTCTGCTTGGGTGTGTGTGTGTGTGTGTGTGTGTGTGTGTGTGTGTGTGTATGTGCGTGGGTGTGCGCGCGCGTGTGTGTGTGTGTGTCTGTGTGTATGTGTCTGCGTGTGTGTGAGTTTGTTTGTGTGTGCATGTATGTGTGTGTGTGTGTGTGTGTGTGTGTGTGTGTGTGTGTGTGTGTGTGTGTGGTTATGTGTGTTTGTGTGTGTGCATGTGTGTGTGTGCGCATGTATGTGTGTGTGTGTGTCTGTGTGCGTGTGTGTGTGTCTGTGTGTGCATGTGTGTGTATGCGTGTGTGTGTGTGTGTGTGTGTGTGTGTGTCTGTCTGTCTGCTTGTGTGTGTGTGTGTGTGTGTGTGTGTGTGTGTGTGTGTGTGTGTGTGTGTGTGTGTGTGTGTGTGTATGTGTATTGTACAGGCACAGGGCAAATGGTCAAGCAGTTTTTAGTTGACATGGGATTTGTCAAATGTATTGACTCCTATTTATTCGAGTGTTAAACTGCTATAGGAACACTACTTGCCATCCTGCAAGAGCCATGGTAGAAACCTGTTCAGGTGATTATATGTTTTATAATTCCCCAGAACTAGTTTGATATTTTCATGGTTGAGAATGTGTAATTTTTATGAACTCTATTTTTTTCTCTGGTTTCGAAGGCTCAGTTAATGTTCTATTAATGTTATGCCATTATAAAATATCATGACAGTGAAACCTGATAATTACAACTATGGTGTGAATTTGAAATCATCAGGTGTTGCTGGAACAGAAGATCATCAGGTGTTGCTGGAACAGAAGATATTTCAGAGATGTTTTATTGAAAGTCATCTCAGACGTGTACAGTTGTAGTACTGTTAGAGTTACTCACGCTTGCCATATTTTTGGATGCTCAGATGGGAATATTTATCTACTTAATAGCAAACAGTAAAGACAAAGGAAAAATCATGAGGGTGAGAATACTGCAAAATAAGATCCTGACAGTAGAGATGCTGCAGGATTTGCTTTGCTAGTGAAGATGACGATGCAGTTACCATTATTGCCTGGCATAACTTTTTGCATCGTGTTGACTTCAGATTGTCTGATTTTATAATACCAAATCTTATACACAGCCAAAATTATGAGTGAGAAACAGTAGTGATCCCTAGACTAGAGAGTAAAGATGGATCTGAATGCCCACCTCCCCTTTCTCATAGCATTCTACCCAGACCCTGCCTCCATCAGTATAATGGACTGTGCTCCTTCGTCTGGTTCTGGAGTTGTTTTCCTCCTCATTCTGGATTGCATGACCGATTCTTTTGCATAGACATTGTGACCACCACAAACAACTGCGTACAATGGCACTAGCTTGTAGCCCATTGTGAATCCTGCAATGAGTTTCTTTGTGACTAGATACACCCACCAACATACAGTTATGTCACATTTAGAAGTAGCAATAAATTACTTTACATTTTGTTTCTGTGGCACGACATACAAATACCACTATCCAACATAATACACACGCTTCATAACCACAATCCGTTATTTGTCTGTCTGGGTCAGTAGCAGACAGAAATCACATTTCACCTTCATAACCAAATATCCACGAAGATCTTTGAATAAATAAGCTAATATAGTAATTCATTTAGGCCTATAGGCAGTAGAAGTAAGTCATATAGCAAACTTATAGAGCAAGTGTAGTAAACACAAAATGAAATATGCATGGAGTGGTAACTACAGAGAATTCACATGGATCATAAAGATATGAAATGGAAACAGGTGGCAACATTTGTGATTTATATGTTTAAAACTATACACTGTGGCAGATAACAAGAAAATTGCCCTCGTTATTCAACACAAGGCTGGAGTGAACCTTAACCAATAGCCATACAAAGGGACTGTATTATTCATAATTTCTGATCAGCACTGTACAAAACAGTCTCATACATCATTTTGACTGAGGTGTGTTGTATAGAAGAGAGAATGTGGATTTGAAGGCAGATTCCATATACCTGTAAAATATGAAGGAAAGATATATGTACTGGTCTTTTATGTGAAAAATAGTGAAGGCTGCCCTTGTTTGGTCAAGAATCAATAAAGATAATCAAACAAACTGTATGTCATTAGGAAGTGGCAGGTAGACAGCTGCAAACTGGTTATGGCTAATAATATATTGAAAATGCTGACAGTTGCCAAACAGTTTTTCCCTCCCCACCACCTTGCAAAAAATATTAATCACATAAAAGGATACCATGAGGGGTGGATATACTATTGTATCTCAGGCTACCAGAATGTTGTTGCTTTTGATTATCTTCTTGCCATGGCCTTGAGTATGCAAAGTGTCATCACATGGGTACTAGGAGAGCTGTGCACATTACCACCTAGTACCTACAAGTTGGCTGACTTTCTACTAATGGATTTTTCCGCAGAGCCTAATCCTGTACCTTGCCCTTGGAAGGAAAACTACCTTTGACTGCTTTGCATTCAGCCCGTATTTAACTCTCATGTTACCTTAAAAATTAGCCAGTCACGCTGTCATATATGGACACTTATTTTATAGTATTTTCTGCAATAAATGACTGTCATAGCTTTGTTCTTTGTTTGTTTACTTATTTATGGATGTATGTATGTATGTATGTAATAGCTTTGTTCTTAACAATTAATTCATTCAGAAGAAATATTAACAATTCACATTTTGGAAGAAAAAGAAAAGCTAGGTGCCTCGGTGGTTTTTAATGTTAAAGAATTTCCCAGATGTGCTGAAGACCCTTGCTGTATTGAAGCATAGTAAATGAACAGTCATGCCAAATCAGTAGGGTTTGGGGATATGACTGGACTGGGGGAAAAAGTAAACTTTTATTTGAGACCTTTTGCTGTAGCAAACTTCAGTAACTCTCTGTGATAGCTGTTAAGTACCAAGGATATAATGATAAATGAAGCTGACGTTGCTGACTTGTAATCTCTGTATGCAGAAGTGAAGATAACAGGGAAATACATATTGAATCTCAAAAGGCTGGGTAGTAACTTTCTTCAGGAATTTTTGTGTACTCATGTAATGTAGTCTGCTTTGATGTTGTGCGGAGTGTTACTTCTACCCTGGAGAAAATTAATCAAGCTACTTTTACATATTGCTATCACTGGTGAAGAATATATATATATATTTTCTTCTTCCTTCATCTTTTCCCAGTTAGGGGTCACCACAGCGGATCACCTGTCTGCTCATGACTGGCAGTAGAGTTTTATGGTCTCGAGTTGGCAGCCCGGCGGCCAACCTTCCACGGAAGGCACACACATGCACACACTCACACCTAGGGCCAATTTAGAGTGTCTAATCCACCTACAGCATGTCTTTGGGATGTGGGAGGAAACTGGAGCACCCGGAGGAAATCCACGTGACCACAGGGAGGGCATGCAGACTCCAGACAGAAGGCACCCCAGCTGAGGATCGAATCGGAGAACCTCTTGCTGTGAGGTGGCAACGCTAACTGCTGCACCACTGCAGCCACCCATATATGTATATATAGATATAGATATAGATATATGTATATATATATATATATATATATATATATATATATATATATATATATGTGTGTGTGTGTGTGTGTATGGGTCTACTATAAAAGATCGAAAATCCACTTGTTCGAAAATGAACAGTGGATCTCCTCGGTTATGCGAAAGTGCACTTAGGCGAAAGTGCACTTCCGCGAAGCACGGTTCAATGAACCGTTCAAGGAAACTGAAGAGTGGAGGCACACTACAGTGGGGAGTAGGGAATTTACCTGTTCCCCACTGTAGTGCGATCTTGGATTTGGTATATTTAAGTAGGGGGGAGTGGGGGGCTTCAATGCTATTAAGAGTTTTCTTGCTTTTCGTTTTTTTATCTTTTTATCAGTTCGTTGAACTGAATTTTGCAAATGTGCACTTTCGAATAAGTGCACTTTCGCCTAACTGGGCGGTCTACTGCTCTTTTTCGAATAAGTTGTATTTGATTAAAAGCAGTAGACCCAGATATATATATATATATATATATATATATATATATATATATATATATATATATACACATACACACACATATATATATATATATATATATATATATATATATATATATATATATATATATATATTTACATATATAAATATAGATAGATATAGACAGGACTGCAATTGTGCTTCACTCCTTCTGTGCTGTCTCATGTCTTGTTTGATTTGTATTATCTATAGATCCATCTTTTTCAAACTGCAGGTACTTTAACCTACCAAAACAGAAGTATATTTTGACATTTTAAAATATTCCATGATTTATCTAGAATCAGGAAAAAGACAGCTGCATCAGCTGCATATGAAAAAAACAGCAGTAAGTATTGTAGCTGTGGTCTTTAATATTCCAAACATCAGATTCTGCTTTACTTTTCTTGAGTCAAGTAATGACCTTTACAGCAATGTCAAGACACGTTTTATACCAAGCTTTTGCATATGTCGACTTTCTCTAAATGTAGAAACATGACTGTTATGTATGCTTGCAAACTATGCAAGCAAACAAAATAAAAAAAAAAGGCTTAAAGGAATTTGTCTTGAAAGATCGATTTTGCAAGATTAGCAATTTCCAGTTATTTGCTTGCTTTGCCAGTAATAAAATATATAGTAAACTGATGCAGTCTGTCTACAGATTTAATATGTCCTGCACATTTATTCTAAATGATCTTAAAGCTAAAACATTTCAAAACATGAAATGCTGTCTGTGTTTTGTAGCAAGGTAAACATATTATGCTTTTTATTTAATATAATAGTTTATTAAAAGGATAAAGCACCATAATCCACATTTACAAAAGTAGTTAAGCATTGGTAAAGTTATGACATAAAACCTTAATTTAAGGCATGCTAGATATCTGAGTTGTATAAAAACCTTAATTTAAGGCATGTTAGATATCTGAGTTGTATAAAAACACACACTTCATACATCTATTCATTTGTGATACTCTTAATTATGCCTCGCATAAATTAAAATATGTAGCAAGTGAATGTGTTACTTAGTTTTCAGGGCACGCAAAGTTGCTTTGCAGATACCAGTGTAAAAGAAATAATTTTTCACTCGGGTAATTTGTTTTTAATTTGGATGCATTGTGAATCCATTGAGCTGTAAATCAGTTTGATTAACTGCTTCTACCAAAGAGTAAGGCTTTCTCTTACCTGAAAAAAAAATGTGTCTGGTTATGGCACTGAAGTTCGACATGAACTCTGCTGCTATGTTATATTTTTACTTCTGTTTCTCTCTGTATCTTTCCACTTATTTTTAGCTTTTTCATTACAAGCATTTGAATGCCTTTCCTCCTGAAAATGTCAGTCCTAGACTTTACAAAATTACAAGAAGAATTGCTAACAGGAGTCATTTTTTGTTACATTTCTGATGACATATGCAGTTGTTTTTGTCATACTTTATAACTGCTTTTGAAAGTGAGTGTGCAGCAAAGCAAAAATCAGATTCCGAGTTTGACATAATCAGGGTAATTTGCTGTGTGATAAAAAAGAATGGTACCCAACTGTAGTCAATGCTGTAAGGGGAAGAAGATTTAAAAGAGAAAGGCAGATGTACACCTCAGCAACTCCTTTGCAGTAAAATAAAATTACCTGTATAAATTTGAAATATATTCCCTAGCTACAGGCATGCAATAAGGTAAAACTATACCTGGCTACAATTTTTACAACCAATAGTTCTGTAGAATACTGTTGATAATTTTAGTGGTCCTGTTAGCATGTTCTGAGTCAGTAGCTACCTTAAAGTTATGCCTGGCTGGCTTACCAGGTAGTAGACCATACCATACCACACCATACCATACCACACCATACCATACCACACCATACCATACCATACCATACCAAACCATACCATACCATACCATACCATACCATACCATACCATACCTCTCTATCTCTAAACTCAAGAAATCTGGACAAAGCTAAAAATTATGGGGGGACAAATTCCCAGTATCAGGTAATAATAGGTTTTGTTTTGGCATGCATTTTCTGTAGGATATGAAGTCTGATACTCAAATGTATGTCATTATTTGATGACTTCAATCCTCAATGATTAGTCAAAATAAAAACAGATTTTATGAGGAATGGACCAAAATATGAGGCACAAATCTGGACATTATGTGAAAATGTCCAGGACTTCCTTGTGTCCTCTGCATCAGCTCAAAATGTAAGGATTTATAAATAATAACACAACATTAAACACTTAAAAACAGTTCCAGAGTAGGATTTCCAAAATAATAAGCTCTGTGGTATAGACGACAGAATGTGGTTATTATGACAAATCAGGAAAATGGGATGCCGAACTTCCCCACTGAATATATGAAATGTGGTTGAAAGGTTATAATTTGGTAAAATAATGCGTGGTGCCGAGACTTCCACAAGCCATTATGAAAATGTAATAAGGTTGTCTAAGAGGTATAGCTGGGACAACACCTTGATTAATAGATACATTTTGAAAGAATTCTATGACCAAAGCCTCTGTCTTCAAAGCAGTTCCAGGTTGTCTTACTGAAGCTTTCTTTCAGAAGGCCCAACACAGAAATACTATACAAGTTATTTTCTTTTAGGCAAAAAAGACTTTGGTTTACAAAGTTAGTGATTTAGAAAATTCTTATCTTGGCATTGTCTGACATGGAATCCATTTATTTGAAAGTGTGCTTTTATTGTGTAAAACCTCTATTCAGGTAAGTGTGAGCTGCATTATTTATCAGAATTGGTTCTTTCAGTTCATTGCCCCCAGAGAGTTAAACTCAAATGATTAAAATTAAAAGTCAAATGTAAAAATATACCTTTTGATTGTAGAATAGGCATATGACCATCAACATGTTGAAGTGTATAATGTTGAAAACAAAAAAGTAAACTCTGCATTGGCTGGCCACTACCATCAGCAAATGGAGGGCAATGAAACTATTTTGAGCATGGGCCTGCCTAGTCTGCAGTCTCTCCACCAATGCTCTTGCATATCACAAGAACATTAATGGATGTTCATCGTGTTTCACTGTTGTAGTCATCACTGTAGGGTTCTTCCTGCCAGCAGGGAGCTCTCGGTCGGCCAGAATCCCAAAGTCTGGGTCCGGCGTCGGCTGTGTACTCACCCTCCCTGACGTCAGTGCGCCAGGGGTACAAAGCTCCCAGCCGACGCCGTGTTCTCCAGTCTTTCTTGCCGTGCAGTGGAAGCAGTTCGCAAGTGCCGGTCGGCTGACTCCTTTTATTTTTGCTGCTTCATTCCGAAGACATTCTTCTTTTCAAAGCTAAGTACCCCGTTGGGGAAACTTTTTTCTTGCTCCAGACCGATGTCAGAAAAAGTTAATAATTGTATTTCATGTGGGAAGCAAATACCTCATAAGGATTTTCACTCTTACTGTATACCTTGTCTAGGCACTGACCACGACGTAGGTAGTTGTCGGTTTTGTGCTAGATTTAATCAACGTACTATTAAACGGAGATACGATTTTGTCTTTCATTACTTTGGGAGGCGATTTAATTATAACATGTCGTCAGACATGCTTCCGACTACCGGAGTTCATAAAAGGCGCAAGGATAAGGATAGGCCTCCGAGGTCCAAATCAGACGACAGTTTACAATCAGAGCCAGCTGCCGGTTTGGCCATTGTCAGTGAAGTGCTTTCGCAGCCCCTGTCATTGGCCATTACAGAACTGCTTGCCGAAACGGACTCCCATGTGGAGCCAACTAGGCCTTCGAATACTCCAGGTGCAGGACCTTCGGATAATGCTCCCTTGGATGGGTCCGGAGCCGCTGTGTAGGTACCGGCTTCCGAGGGGGGTTTCAGGCCTACGCAGCTTCAGGTAAAGGCAAAGGCAAAGACAAAGGCAAAGACTCCTTCTAAAACAAAGACTCAAGCCCAGGCCTCCTCTGATCCGGGACCTAAATCTCAAAAACAAATGCTTAAAATGGTGGAGGACTTGCTAACTATGATTAGGGGTTCACATCCCCCTCCAGACAAAAGGCCAAGACAAGAATTGGATTATGAATCCTCTGATCAAGCATCTATCTCTTCAGTGTCTTCCTCTGAACAGGATTATACTTTCCCTCCCTATGAGGATTCTGATGCTGAGGAATCCATTCCTTCAGCTTCTCCTCCTGAGGATTATTCTTTTGGGGAAACTTTACATGACATGAGGGAACATTTTCACTGGGAAGGACAGGAGTACTCTGAATCTAAGAGAAGGCTTAGGGATTTCCTTCTTCTTCCCCAACACAGACCCCTGGCTATTCCTCCTATTTTGGATATTGTGGATGATGTCTTTTCTGAGTCTAATTTAACTCCTGACTCCTTTTCTCCAGCCCCTGTTAAGCCTGATAGATATTACAGAGTCCCTGACTCCCACCAGTTTCTTTATAAAAATCCTACTGCTGATCCAGAAACCATTTCTCAGGGTCCTAAGGGTGTTAAGGCCGCCACTGCTAAGAACCCTATTCCACCAGATAAGGATTCTAGAGCTTTGGAGAGATGGGGCAAAAAAGTGTACACTTCTGCTACTTTATTAGGGCTTTAAATTGTCAATTTCATATGTTGAAATATCAGCAATACCTTTTGTCTGTTATGAAACAAAAACTGGGTACCATTTCTGCATGTGTAGACAATAAGGAATTACATGACTTGATGCATGCTACTGAGCAGGTGGGGAAACATACCTTACACTGTGGTGTTGATGCTTTGGAGGCCTCTTGCAGGGCAGCTGCCACTGGCACAGTCATTAGAATGCATGCTTGGTTAAAGGAACAAAATTTGCCTGATCAAGTGAAAGCAAAGTTACTGGATGCTCCTGTTCGACATAATGTTTTGTTTGGGTCTAAGGCTGAAGAGGTTATAAAGAAAATGGAGGATAAGGCAAAATACATGCAAACGGTTAAGGATTTCTTACAAGTTCAGCCTCCTAGATTTAGCAGAAATTGGCCAGCTAAAAATTGGTCCTTTCCCAGCTCGGACAGGCCTCAGAGGGGTAGATATAGGCACCCCAGAGGGAGGGCCCAAGCACAGACCTCTTATAGACCTAGACAGTGGAGTGCTTCCACCCCCAGGGGTGAAGAAGATAGGTCTCAACCTTATAGGAAACAGGCTCAATGACTCCCCCTGCATGGCTCCAGGAACTTCTCTCCTGGAAGCTCCTCTTGGAGGAAAACTTTCTCTTTTTCACCAAAATTGGACTTACATAACCCAAGACAAATGGGTTCTGGATGTAGTTTTAAGAGGTTACAAATTCCACTTTCACACCTTACCAAAACCAAACGGATGGCCAGACCTACCAAAAACTCAATGGGCAGAGGCATTAAAACAGGTGAGGTCCCTCATGGCTATGAGGGCCATAGAACTGGTTCCAAATTCAGAGACGGGACAAGGCTTTTATTCAAGACTCTTTCTAGTTCCCAGAAAGCAAAATACTTGGAGACCCATCCTGGATCTGTTAGTCTTAAATACTTTCCTGGAGATACCAAAGTTCAAGATGCTTACTCTGCAGCAGCTCCTGCCAATGTTGAGCAAAAATGCATGGATGGTGACATTGGATTTAAAGGAGGCTTACCTACACATTCCTATCAGACAGGAGTGCAGAAGAAACCTCAGGTTCAAGGCAGGCTCGAAATATTACCAATTCTCTGCGCTGCCCTTTGGCTTGTCTACTGCGCCCAGGGTCTTTACCAAGTGCCTGGCACCAGTAGTAGCTTACTTCAGACTCAAGGGAATTCAAATTTACCCTTATCTGGACGACTGCCTTATTCAAGCAGACAGCAAGGACATTTTACTCCAGCACCTGAAATTTGTTCAGAATCTACTCAAGTACCTGGGATTCACTGTGAATGTAAAAAAGTCAAATTTGACACCCACTCAACAGATAACTTTACTGGGTGCTCTTTTAAACACAACAACCCAGATGGCATTCCTGACATCAGAAAAACAACTGCAGCTGGCTTCAACTTTCAAAAGCCTGGCGTTAATGTCTCAGCTAACTGCAAGGAAGTTCCTGCAGGCTTTGAGTTACTTGGCTTCCTGCATCCTACTCATACCATATGCAAGACTGCATATGAGGAAGATACAATGGTACCTAAAAAGCGTATGGTCCCAGCATTGTCACAGTCTGGAAACAGTGATTGCTGTCTTGCCTTGCCTGCAAAAGGAATTCCATTGGTGGGCCCTGGCATGTCTTCACAACAAAGGGAAAGCCTTCAGTCTACCTCCAGCCTACCAAGTGATAACCACGGATGCCTCGGATTATGCATGGGGAGCTCACTTGCAGGGGAAAGGCCTGCAAGGCTTTTGGACAGAGGATCAGAAGCATCTACATATCAATTTAAAAGAGATGTTAGCTGTGCAGAATGCCCTCTTGGCTTTCAGGGATCTTTTACAGCCAGGGCAGCTACTGATACGGACAGACAACACCACAGTTATGTGGTACATAAACAAGCAAGGGGATTCACACTCCTACCCCCTTTGCAGACTAGCCATGACTCTATGGAATACAGCACTAGCTTGCAAAGTGGACCTACAAGCTCAATTCCTACCAGGGGAAACAAAACACTCTGGCAGACAGCCTGAGCAGGAACCTGTCAGACCTACACGAGTGGATGCTAGACACCCAAGTATTCAAGATGATTACAGAAGCCTGGGGCTGCCCGGACATAGATCTATTTGTATCTCCCCACAACTACCAGTTACAGACTTTTTGCACAAGGACATATCACAAGCTAGCATGGAAAGTGGATGCTCTCTCATTCAGTTGGAGGAACCTCTTGGGGTATGCCTTTCCACCACTACCTCTTCTACCAAGGGTGTTATTAAAAATAAAACAGGACAAACCAAAGCTGATCTTACTAGCCCCGAATTGGCCTTGACAATTTTGGTACTCAACACTGATAAATCTATCCCAGGAACCTCCTTGGATTCTACCTCAGATTCCAAATCTTTTGTCTCAACATCAGGGTCAGGTCCTGCACTCTCATATCAAAACTCTCAGCCTGGCAGCCTGGCGTATTCAGGGTCTATGATTACTCCTACCCTTTCCAAACAGGTCATGGATGTTATCTTAGAAGCCAGAAGGCCTATCACTAGGAAATCTTATGAAGGTAAATGGAAGAGATTTTGCACCTGGATGCATGCTCAGGAATCAGATCCTCACATTCCAAATATTCCATTGATTTTACATTACCTAACAGATATGTTGCATAAGGGTTTATCTTTTTCCTCCATAAAAATACATGCCTCAGCTGTCTCTGCACATTACAATACAGATCCTCCAATTTTTTCACATCCACTTCTGAAACAATATCTCAGAGGAGCAAAGAATTTAAGGCCCCCTAGGACACCACCCATTCCTGCCTGGGACCTCAATTATGTCCTGGAAAAACTTACTCTGCCTCCTTTTGAGCCTGCTGCCACATCTGATATAAAGTATTTATCATGGAAGACTGTTATCCTACTGGCTTTAACTTCAGCCAGGAGAGTCTTGGAGTTACAAGCGCCCATGGCTGTGGAACCTTACATTATTTTTCATCAAGACAGGGTTTCTTTGAGGACTAACCCTACTTTCATGCCTAAAGTGGTTTCTAAAGTGGCTTTAAACCAAACTATTCACCTGCCAACTTTTTTCCCTAATCCACAAAATAAGGGGGGAGAGGATCTTGCATTCTTTGGACATGCACAGGCAGCTTCGCTTTTACCTGGACAGAACCAAGGATATCAGGAAAACAGAACAACTGTTTGTTTCTTATGCAGCAAACTCCAAAGGCAAAGCTATTTCAAAACAGACCATTTCTAAATGGATTGCTCATGGAATCAGATTTTGTTACTCTCATCATGGAAAGCAAATCCCAGGAAAAATTAGGACTCACTCTACCAGATCTGCTGCTACTTCAGCTGCCTTTCTCAGGGGAGTACCTACCAAAGATATTTTGGAAGCTGCAACTTGGAGTTCAGTGCATACTTTCTCTAAGCACTATAATCTCCCTCTTTATTCTAAGTCTAGGGCAGGCTTTGCTTCTGCAGTCTTGCAAGGCCTTCTAGCCACCCCTTCTACTCAATAACCACCACCCTTTATCTCAGCTTTGGGATTCAACCCTACAGTGATGACTGCAACCGTGAAACACGATGAACATAGTACAGTTGTGTACACTTACCATAAATGTAGATGTTCGAGTGTCTTCACTGTTGAAGTCTGGGTTACCCACCCTCCTGTCCCCTCTTATACTTTTATTGGTGTGGTTCCCTGCTTCACCCTTCTTCTGAGGTGTATTTGCTACAGGTTATGGGGTTTGTTGTATGTTACATTTTTGTTTTACTTTTAGCCTTTACTTTTGGGCACCTGACATCTGGGGCAAGAAAAACTGGAGAACATGGCATTGGTTGGGAGCTTTGTACTGACGTCAGGGAGGGTGAGTACACAGCCGATGCCGGACCCAGACTTTGGAATTCTGGCCGACCGAGGGCTGCCTGCTGGCAGGAAGAACCCTACAGTGATGACTGCAACAGTGAAACACGATGAACATAGTACAGTTGTGTACACTTACCATAAATGTAGATGTTCGAGTGTCTTCACTGTTGAAGTCTGGGTTACCCACCCTCCTGTCCCCTCTTATACTTTTATTGGTGTGGTTCCCTGCTTCACCCTTCTTCTGAGGTGTATTTGCTACAGGTTATGGGGTTTGTTGTATGTTACATTTTTGTTTTACTTTTAGCCTTTACTTTTGGGCACCTGACATCTGGGGCAAGAAAAACTGGAGAACATGGCATTGGTTGGGAGCTTTGTACTGACGTCAGGGAGGGTGAGTACACAGCCGATGCCGGACCCAGACTTTGGAATTCTGGCCGACCGAGGGCTGCCTGCTGGCAGGAAGAACCCTACAGTGATGACTGCAACAGTGAAACACGATGAACATAGTACAGTTGTGTACACTTACCATAAATGTAGATGTTCGAGTGTCTTCACTGTTGCAGTCTGGGTTACCCACCCTCCTGTCCCCTCTTATACTTTTATTGGTGTGGTTCCCTGCTTCACCCTTCTTCTGAGGTGTATTTGCTACAAGTTATGGGGTTTGTTGTATGTTACATTTTTGTTTTACTTTTCGCCTTTACTTTTGGGCACCTGACATCTGGGGCAAGAAAAACTGGAGAACATGGCGTTGGTTGGGAGCTTTGTACTGACGTCAGGGAGGGTGAGTACACAGCCGACGCCGGACCCAGACTTTGGGATTCTGGCCGACCGAGGGCTGCCTGCTGGCAGGAAGAACCCTACAGTGATGACTGCAACATCTACATTTATGGTAAGTGTACACAACTGTACTTTCCTGTTCTTGGACTCTCAACATTTGAGAAAGCAAAAATGTGGTTTTCTTATAAATAATGGTGAAAACTGCAATCTGATTAAGAAGCAGGTTAGGAAAGACTATAACACTAGCTGAAACTAAAAACGTAGGTTAGATGCCTGCAAGTTCCCAGGTTTGAATGACAAAGAAAATTATAAAATTATATTGAATAGGAAAGAGTTAAAGCATTGAGTTTTACTAATTCATTGATGCTAGTTATTGAATTTTTTATTTAAAAATAGGAGTGATTTGTGATACAGTGGGGATGGTCTGATGAAGTACTAGTTTGAATAAAAGGGATTACCATTCTTCTAATAAAGAGGTTTTTTTTTTTAGGTTTCAGCTACTTTGATTATATTAAGTAAGTACAGTAATACACGGGAAAGATATGTTTACAGTGGTAGCAATGAGACATGGTTAAGTACGAACAGAAAGAAAAATAGATGTATGATTACTAGGGAAATATGAAAATATATATGGTTAAATTTTTTGCTTAAAAACATTAATTATACTGCATTTGAAGTGCATGTGATGGAAGGAGTTCCTAACACTGGTTAGGAAAAGAAAATGTTTAGTTCTCCATAGGATGCAAGTGTGCAGAGGTCTATTGTTGACCAAAGTGATGACTCAGCTCCAGGACATTTTCTAGGACAAATGGTCCAAGGTACATGATCGTTAGATGTGGCCTGTTAATATTTGAAATGAGGGCAGTTCTGCTCAGCCTGTGGGTCTTTCAAGAGTCCCTCTCTGGAGGAGTGATTTCTGTATACTAAACATGAAATTGGTGTGATATGTCAACAAGCAAAGAAGACTCATTCTTATCCTCTATGTTGAGAGAAAATAAGGTTGTGGGAATAGCTCTGTATAGGACTCGACAAGTTTGGTTCCCTTTCTTTCCAGAGACGTCTTTCAGGCTGAGGCCTTTCAGAACCCTATTAACACATGTGTATGGCAAGCCTTGTCCAGCCCTTCATGCCTCCAAATTAACCTTTTTGCTTCCCCATTTCCAAAGATTGCCAGAACACAGCTAACCCTGACAGGTTGCTCCATGTAATGTAGCCTACTCAGAAGTCTGTTACTAGGAAAACACAAAAGTAAGCGGATGCATTTTTCAGTCTGTACCTTAGAGAAAGGGTGGGCCCAAGTTTGGCCCCAGTTTCCTGCAATCTGTGATTATGTGGCACAAACCTTTGATACAGCTTGAGCTGTTTTTCAGTAAAGTTTCACATATCGGCTATTTCCAGTTTTCGGTAAGTGTTTACAAATTTATTGCTGGCTTCACTTAATATCTGGAAGGCCTTTCTAAGGTGTGAATTTCTTCTGTAACTCCTGTCAAGAGAACTTGTTTCTTCATTAGACCTGTATATCATATCAAAAAACAAATCCTATTTCCTCCTTCCAAACCAGCCTCTAGGCATATCAAACCTTTCTGTCATGAAAAACACTTGTTTTGGTGGCAATTATCTCAACAAGACAGGAACTGAAAAGTTATTGAAGCAGGTAGTTTGTAGTTTCAAAAACTATTAAGTGAAACTAAGTTAGAATTTAAAAAATATTGATGGGAAGACAGGTTATTATAGGAAAAGAAGGGAAGAATAACATTACAAATATATGGATGAAATACAAAGACGGATGGTTCTTAAGGGAATAATTTACTGGAGGAGGGATATTGGTCAGAAGCTAAATGTAGAAGATATAGAGCTGTGGAGCTAGACAACCTACATGGGTGGTGGGCATATGCATAAGAGGAGATTAAGATTAGAAAAGGGATCTTCTGACTTTTGTGAGCAATGGTATATATTAAAGAAACAGAGGACAGTTAGGTATTGTGCATAATTGGTGTGGAGATGAAGGTCAAGTTAAGAGAGAAGAAAACTGCTGTTTACTACAGGATGGATGAAAAAGAAAGTGGTAATAAGATAGAATTGGGATTTACTTGAAGAGGTTAAAGATTAATCCAGGTCCCAACTCATCAGTCAACACAAACTTAAATCAGACAAATACTCTATACCTAAGACCTGTCTCGTCTCTCCTCTTAAACATAAATGTAAGAAGTATTCTTAACTAAATTCAGGACCTTCATGCCCTGTTAGCCTTATACGAACCAGATATAGCTGTGTTAACTGAAACTTGGCTTAAACCAGAACATCACAATAATGAGATTACTCCCCTTTGGATACAGTATTATACGTAATGACCGGACAGGGAAAAAAGGAGGAGGCATAGCCATAGTTTTTCAAAATCATCTCACTATAGAACAATTTGAGTGCAATTCCCAAGAAGTCAAAGATATAGAACTAATATTTGCTAAACTAAAACTAAACTCCAGAAACATATAATTATTGCAGGTGGCTATATCCCACCAGGCAATAACATTACTATAATGGAAAGCCTGCTATACTGGATTTCTACCTCCCTTCCACAAGAAACCATATTATTAGGAGACTTTAATATTGACTGGTCTGACTGTTCCAGTCACAATGCCTCTACGCACATTAACCTACATTTGGTTTACCCAAATTATATCTACCCTCACTAGAATTGACAAGACATCCAAATGACAGTCCATCTTAGACTGGATATTGCTATCTGACTCTTGCACAACAGTCAGCCTGTCTCCCTGACAGTCTGAGTGACCATCAAGCAACCTACCTTATTAGGAACAGATCCCAACACATCACCCAACCCACCCTCAGGGTAGTACAGAACAAAAAGAACTTCAAAGCTAATGACCTAATCAATGCACTAAAATGCAGTAATTGGACTCCCCTAACCCAACTGTCTCTAGATGAAGCCGTGCAATACTTTAACTCAACTTTCCTTAAAATCCTAAATGAGCATGCACCTTCCCGAACCATTAGAGTCAAAACTAACTACTCTCCTTGGCTAACAAAAGATACTAAAATTATAATGAAAGATAGGGACAAAGCCTGGTTACAATTTCATAAACACAAAACCATTACCTTGAAACAAAACTATTTAGAACTCTGCAACAAAGTCAAAAAAACAAATTAAACAAGACAAAACTAATTACTATAAAACCATGCAAGAAAAACATGCTCATAACCCTCATAGATTCTGTGCCACAATAAATAGTTTACTGCACCCTGGAAAACCTATCACTCCTACCCCTGTATTACCAAATAACCATGATAACACCCCCACACAATTTAGCAAATTATTTACCGAAACAGTCCAAGCCCTAGCCAAGACCCAAATTTGTACTACCAACCCCATAACAACAGCCACCCCTACCCACCTCAATAGACAAAACAATTCCTCTAGCTTTTTCCTGCACCCAGTGCCTACTAAAACTATTATTAAACTCCTGAAAAAACTTAAACCAACCACACTGGCAGCTGACAAACTTCCAGCCAACTTCCTTCAGATATCAGCTGAGGCTGTAGTCAGTCCTGTACGCATTCTCATAAATAAGGCAATATCAGAATGTAAAGTACCCACCTTGTGGAAAATATCACATATTATTCCACTCCACAAAGGAGGTAAATTCCTAGAGCTCACCAACTACTGCCCAATAGCAATTCTATCACCTTTATCAAAAATATTAGAGAGAATAGTTCACCATCAACTAATGCAGTACCTCCTGAAAAATAACGTACTATCTAATTCTCAGCACGGCTTTAGACCTTCCCATAGCACAACCACAGCACTACTCTCATTTACCAACATAGTCATTCACCATAGAAACTCTATCTACCCTTAACATAAACTCCTCCACTACATCATGGTTTAATAGCTACTTATCAGTCCGTCAGCAAGCAGTGCTATGGCATGACCAATTGTCCTCCCTACTACCAGTATCCATAGGCATCCCTCAAGGATCCATCCTTGGTCCTTTGCTATTCTCACTATTTACAAACCAGATAGCTGCATCCTCACTCTCTGCCACAGTAGTGCAATATGCAGATGACACCACCATGTGTGCTGCCCCCACCTTAAATGAACTACAAACCATAACTCAAAATAACTTTGCATTAGCTGAAACATGGTTCACTAACATCAAACTTATTCTTAATCCCAAAAAAAAACAACCTAATTTTCTTCAGCCATGGTGTACCTCCACTAAGCAACAATGTCACCATAAACTCCAAAGATAACATCAAAATCACCCCAACAACATGCACAAAACTGCTAGGTGTAGTAACTGATAATAGCCTCAAATTTGACATACACATAGACCAAACAATCATGAAAGTAAACAAAAAGTGTGGTCTCCTTTATAGGAACAAACAGTTCATGACCAAGAATACCAAATTCACAATTGCAAGAACTCATCTCTTATCCATCCTCCTTTATGCCTCCCCTATATTGACAAATCTTAGCCACACCGAACTTAACAAAATGGAATCTTGCTACAACAAGATTGCCAAGTTCACATCTGAGGCCTCTCATAGATCCCATCACTGTCTTACCTTCAAGCAGCTCAACTGGCTTGAACTGCCCCAACTACTGCTACTTAATCAACTCTCAGCAGCACACAAACTTTACTATTTGCCTGACAAAACCCCAGCACTACAGTATCTAATTCAGCCCTACACCACCTCCAGAACCTTAAGAACTAGTAACCAAAACCTTATAAATGTCATCAAACATAAAAATGATGTCAGTAAGTCTCTCTTTGCCTGCACTATAGCTAGAATCTGGAACTCACTCCCAAACCACATAACTTCTACAAACTCTGCGTTCCAATTTAAAAAAACTCCTCAAAACCCACTATTCAAACAACTGGCTTTGCTCTTGCAACTCCTCAGGATAATCCATACCTCTGCACTGTTCCAAGAATTCTGCTAAGGATCACATGTTTGTTCCTCTTTTTTCCCCAGGTTTACCTGATGTTCTTCGTGTTTCACTGTTGCAGTCATCACACTTGGGTTATCTTCCTGCAGGTAGCCCTCAGTCAGCCCGAATACCAGAGACGTAGTATTTCTGCATCGGATGTGGTCGCTTCTTCCATGACGTCAGGTTGT
Source organism: Protopterus annectens (assembly GCF_019279795.1). Classification (NCBI taxonomy): domain Eukaryota; kingdom Metazoa; phylum Chordata; order Ceratodontiformes; family Protopteridae; genus Protopterus; species Protopterus annectens. The sequence continues at coordinate 1,014,893,330 of NC_056748.1, read as the reverse complement.
CAGGGGTATAAAAACAGGCAGCCAATGGCATTACGTCAGTCTTTCTTGCCGAGGCGGAGCCTGAAGCAGAAGCAGTTCACAAGTGCCGGTCGACCACTACCAGAATTTTTCATTTTCTAGTTGAATAATCCTGAAGTCTTCTAAATCTAAGTACCTCATTGGGGATCCTTTTTTCTTGCTCTAACCGATGTAAGAAAAAGTTAATAATTGTCTTGCCTGTGGAAAGCAAATACCTCACAGAGATTTTCATTCTTACTGTGTCACCTGTTTAGGCCCAGACCACGATGTCCCTCGCTGTCAGTTTTGTGCCTTGTTTAACATTCAAGCCATTCGTAGTCGGGCTATCTTTGTCGCTAAGTACTTTCGCTCTAAATCTCCGTATTCTGAAATGGCTTCGGTAAGCCGTCCGACTACTGATCTTCCAAAAAAATAAATATAAAGACAGAGACAGACCGCACAGGTCCAAAACTGCCGACAACGCTTCTGTTAACCTAGTCGCCAGTCCGCTGGTACTCAGTGAGGCACCTCTACAGCCCCTGATGCCCGCTTCTATGGATTCGCAGGCCTCTGTTGAGACCCATTTGGAGTCCAGTATGCCACAAGATGCTTCTTCGACTGTGGAACCAGCGGATGTCTCTAACTTAGATGGGTCCAGAGTTGCTGTGCAGGCACCGGCTTCTGAGAGAGTTTTTCATTCTACCCATGCTCGAATCAAACCGAGAGCTTTCAGATACCTACTCTTTCCAGGACAACTGCTTATAAAAACAGATAGCACCACAGTTATGTGGTACATCAACAAGCAGGGGGGAACCTGTTCTTACCCACTCTGCAGGTTAGCCATAGCCCTATGGAGCATGGCCTTGAACAACCAAGTTCATCTACAAGCTCAGTTCCTGCCAGACAAACAAAATTCACTGGCAGATGACTTAAGCAGAAATATCCTAGACCCACACGAGTGGAAATTGGAGCCCAGCACCTTCAACCTTCTGATCCAGAAATGGGGGACCCCAAAGGTGGATCTCTTTGCCTCCCCCGACAAATACCAGTTAAGTAAATTCTGCACCAGTAACCTTCACAGCAGGGCCTATAAGGTGGATGCCCTTTCCTTTCAATGGGAAAACCTCTCAATCTATGCCTTTCCCCCTCTGCCCCTTATCTCAAGAGTATTACTCAAGATAAAACAAGACAGGTCAAGGACAATTCTGATTGCCCTGGACGGACCATGCCAGCACTGGTACCCAGTCCTGTGCAGCATCACAACGGTGCCACCCTAGCACCTACACCAGACCCCAACCCTGCTTTCTCAGCAGGAGGGACAGATTTTGCATCCACAATTGCAAACCCTAAATTTTGCAGCCTGGCTTATTCCTTAAATACCCCACCAGCAACCTTAAGTAAGCAGGTGCTGGATGTCATCCTTGAAGCCAGAAGGCCCAGTACTAGGAAATCCTATGCTGAAAAATGGAAAAGGTATTGTTCTTGGATTCAGTCTAAAGGAAAGGACACAGTACTGCCCTCCTTACCTCTAATCCTGGATTACCTAGCAGAACTACTACACAGAGGCCTATCCTTCTCCTCCATTAAGATCCATCCCTCTGCCATTCCGGCTCATTACAATACTGAGCCACCTCTGTTCTCACACCCTCCCATTAAACAGTTCCTGAGCAGGGCAAACAACTTAAGGCCACCAAGGAGATCACCCACCCCCGCTTGGGACCTTAACTTTGTTCTGGAAAAGCTCACGCTTCCTTCTTTTGAACCTGTTGCTTCAGCAGAGTTAAAATTCCTCTCTTGGAAAGCAGCCTTGCTTCTAGCCATCACTTCAGCTAGAAGAGCGTCTGAGTTACAAGCACTGATGGCTGTGAAACCCTTCATTATTTTCCATGCTGACAGGGTTTCCCTCAGAACTAACCCTTTCTTTATGCCTAAAGTGGTGTCCAGTGTGGCCAACCTTCTTCCCTAATCCTCAAAATAAAGGGAAAGGATCCTGCACTCTTTGGACGTGCACAGACAGCTCAGGTTCTACCTTGATAGGACTAAGCCTTTCAGAAAATCCGACCAGCTGCTAGTCAGCTTTGCATCAGGGGCAAAGGGCAAGGCCATTTCAAAACAAACCATTTCCAAATGGATAGCACACTGCATCCATTTCTGCTACAAGTGCCATAGAAAACCAACCCCTCAGGAGGTCAGAACACATTCCACTAGAGCTACATATACCTCTACAACATTTCTCAGGGGATTCCCTACAAGGGACATACTGGAAACTGCTACCTGGAGTTCTGTACACACCTTCACCAAGCATTACCACCTGCCTATCTTTTCCAAATCCAGGGCAGGATTTGCTACAGCAGCCTTGCAAGGCCTGCTAGCCAGCCCTAAATCTTCTTGACTGCCTCCACCCTTCCTCAGCTTTGGAAATCAACCCAAGTGTGATAACTGCAACAGTGAAACACGAAGAACATAGTACAGTTGTGTACACTTACCATAAATGTAGGTGTTCGAGTGTATTCACTGTTGCAGTCCTGGTTTCCGTCCCTCTAACCCCTGGTTTTCTCTATCTCTTTATCTCTCCTCTCTGTGGCTATTCCTACTGGTATTGGTATTTACGTTTTACTGGTGGTGTTTTCCCCATCATATACTAGCTCCCCATTTGGGGGCTGCTGACATTTGGGGCAAGAAAAACTGATGTAATGGCTTTGGCTGCCTGTTTTTATACCCCTGACGACCTGACGTCATGGAAGAAGTGACAGCATCCGACACAGAAATACTAAGGCTATGGTATTAAGGCTGACTGAGGGCTACCTGCAGGCAGATAACCCAAGTGTGATGACTGCAACAGTGAATACACTTGAACATGTACATTTATGGTAAGTGTACACAACTGTACTTTCTATCCCAATCATAAGGACTTTTCAGAATGCACTTCTATCTTAGTACACTGAAAGAAGAAGAAGAAAAAATATATGTAGTTTGTATAATGTACTGTATATATTCCTTACAAGAAGAAATTGTTAATATCTGCTTATTACACGATGAAATGTAGTCTTGTAATGTACTATATATATTCCTTATAACAAGAAGTTGTTATTATCTGCTTGTTGCATGCTGAAATGTAGACTTATATGCATGCTCGAATCCTCACTTATGTACTGCACTGTTATTTGTAGCTTCTCTCCCTGGGCCTCCGCTGAAAATAGACCTGTGTCCAGTCAGACTTTCCTGGTTATCAAATGTAAAATAAATAAATAAAATAAGTTCAGAGTTGGGTGAAAAGAATTATTAAGGGGAATTTAGAAACAAAGTTGATATGAGATCTGTGCATAAGATGTGGGGGGGGGGGTTGGACTGTTGCTGACAGATTAAGGCTGGTACAACAGACATTTAGATATCTGTATATGTTATGTAAGACCAATGTAAGAGTGGGAGAGAAGCTGTGATGGAGAGTAGATGATATATCAATATGGGATGATGATATGGTGGCTGTTTTAGCAATCCTGTGCTGGAAGTTCAAAACTAAGAGAATAGTGCAAACGACAGGTGTAGTTTGATGAAAGATAATGTAGAAATTAAATATTTTGGTCATAATTTCTTTTAGTATGTATGACTACATTGCTGGTTGCTGTATTACTGCTGTCTTTGTTCTAAATTTGGAAATATACTGATGGCAGGGGTTCATATTTAAATGAATAAAAAGCATATAGAAAAAAGATTGCTTCAATTTTCAAGAATATCCAAACTTCAAGCCTGTGCATAAAATCACAATATCTGATCTTCCGCAAAGATAGGGCAGTTCTACAAACAAACTCCAGTTTCACGACCAAAGTAATTAAGGAAGCTAATGTCAACTAGTGTATAAATCTTCAGGTAACCTTCCTAATTATTCCAGTAAAGGAGAATGTCTATTCAACTGTGTGGATGTGTGGAGAAATGTCTCAGAAAAGATTCACTGTTATGTTTATCGTATAGTGCTAATAAAAGGGACAAAAAAGGTGTCCAAAACCAATTTATCCATGTGGCTATGTGAATGTAATAAACCCTATTATAATAAACCTAGAGTGCATTTAATAGTTCAGCCTAGGGCTTATTCTTTAAGGGCCATGGCTACATCATAAGCCTTTTTATAAAATGCACAGGCACCTGTACGCATATTGGCACTTGCTAGCATTTTACCTGCTATAAGTGTCTTGTTTTGAGCATTTTTTAATAAAAAGCTTCATTTTGTTTTATTAAACAATGACCACATAATTTTTTGTTATACCTTTGAGACATCACCATAGATATAATGTGGAACTCCATTCATATACTTTAGTAGAAGCAGTTCTGGGCATGTGCAGTGGTGTTTACACTAAAATCGCCAGATGGCAGTTGGCACAAAGTCTTAAGACTGTGAGCTGTAGTTCCTGCGGTAAATGGCTTGATTCATTCAATCCTCATTTGAGGCCCCAGCGGTCTAATGGATAAAGTGTTGGCCTCCGAAACCAGGGATTGTGGGTTTAGCTCCATCTGGAGTGATATAATGTTATTTTTCCCCAAGACACTCACATCTTGCAAGAGGGTTTAACTAATGAAAGTTGCCAAAGACATGGCCTAAAACTGAATGCCAAAAAATGCATTATAAAACCCTTTGGGAAATTTTCAACCTCAGGTTTATTACTCCATCGATAACACCCCTAATAATAAACCCAGTAATAAGGGCTCTGGGAACATATGTAGAGAAAATCTGGCTTTTGACCATCACATAGCTAAGATAGTAAAAAAATCATTCTATGTCGTCCAACTTATAAGTAATGGTATGGCATTCAGGTCCAAGGAAATTATAGTTCCACTTGGCCCTTTTAAGACTTATCATTGAGTTTAATGGTCTGATGTGGAATTTTCCTCTATCAGAAATTCATTTTTGTCTGTCCTCTAGCAGGTCACTATCCACCCTTGCACTGGTGCATGAAAATAAACTGCTTCTTGTAGCCGCTTTAGCCCCCTTTGACATGTACCTAACCAGACACTTGCAACAGCTGTAAGGCCCACAAAAGTTTCTCACCAGGAGAATTCAGGGGCATGAATTCTCTGTCCTACATTGATTGCCTACAGGCTATATCTCTTTATTCAGTCTCCTCCAGGATGCTGAGAAGGAATCCTTGCCTGGCTTACAGGGATTTCTCAGACCCAGCCCTAATGGGTCTGTTGCATATGCACAAAACAAATAGCACCAGAAACACTAGATCCAGGCATCTGAAAGTTGCATGGGACATAAATGAAACATGCTCGAGAGACAGATATTTGCCCCAAATGATCCCCATGCTGTGGAATAGGCTTCCCACCTTTGTAAAACAGAATTAATCCCTGACCCCATGAAAATGAAACTTGGCAATTGGATGGAAGATCATAAATTTACCCCCAGTCTGGCCCCCATGTCCCTTATGGACATAGGCCATCAATAAATAAAGTTTTATCCTAATTAACACCCCCCCTGGCAAATCCCTTAGTTACCTTCCTAATAACATGCCCCCCAAACATAGATGCCATTGGTACTCTGGATCCAAATGTGTTTGGGATGCACGGCTATGCTTGTAAAACCCTATTGGTCATTAGCCTACTAACAACCTATGCATCTATAACTTCACTGATATCAGAGATGGCAGAAATCACTGACCTCTCTCAATGACCTCAGTATGGAGAAATATATTTTTATAGAAGAACTCACTGATGGGAGAAATGGTGCACAATACCGAAGTCACCACTTACAAGTGGCCTACTTCAGCTCTATAGAATAAAAGAAAACATAAAGTGTTATAGATGCAGGGGTGCAGGCTTTGTAATGGTGCAGAGCAGACTGTTTTAAAATTCTACACCCCCAACTTTTTTCCATAGTAGTACATGACTTGACCTGCCAAACTGTCCAATCTTTTTTCTGTCTAGCAGTACAAATAACTTGCCAAGATGATCACCACAGAAGTAATAGCTAAGCAAATTACAGATAACAATGTTGGCTAGTGTGCATATACACGCACATGCATGCACAGACATGTTCACACACACGCATAAATACACACTGTTGCTTTGACTTACCCTGTGAAGGATTTGGAATTTTGACCTTCATTGGGTAGACTTAATGCATGTAGCACATCACCTTCTTAAGAGATGAATTTCTCAGTTGTTGCTATTATTGTTTAATGGTCTGATGTGTAATTTTCCTCCATCAATAATTTTTGTGTGTCCTGTAGCGGGCCACTGTCTACTCTGCACTAGTGCCTGAAAATAACAAACTACTTGCTGTAGCTAATGTGCAGGATGCTATAAAAGTGCTATTAAGAGGGAATACTATTTTTAGGTTTAGGTCAAGTCTTCTGTCAATGTCTTATGTTTGTACTGATAGTTAATAAGTTATGAGTGTTGTTTATATCACTACTACATTTTTAATCCTGAGACAGAAATAGATCAGGTATCAGAATTTATTGTTTTACTGGAAGCCATGATACTAGTTCAGTAACTTATTATTGTAGTTTGTGCAATAAACGTAACAGTGGCTGTTAGGTTTACCTCCCCAAATACTACTTTTTCATACAAAATTATTCATAAGGGGCAAGAAATATGCTTATTTTCTTATTTGTAGAGAAGATTTTAAGATACATTTACTTATTTATATGGTTGTAGGCTAGTTGTGCAAATGCACATAAGATCAAAGGGTTTAGCAGAGAAATATCGTAAGTATAGCGATAGTATTGCCAAATCTCATCTTTTTCTGTGGATTTTGATCTTTCTTGGGTTTATATTTATATGGTGGTTGTAGGTATGTTGCGTTTGAATTTTGGAAGTTTTTTATATGTACTGTAGAGCTTTTGTGTTGGAGGATTCTTAATGGTGCGGGTTTTACTGTGTGGCAGAGATTCCTATTAACAGGTAGATTTCTACCTTTTTTGAAATGGTGTGATTGTGGAGTTGGTATAATTAAGTCTGTAGGTGTGTGGGCGGCTTGCATCCTGCATGTGGGGATCAGGAAGGCTTTTCCCCCTGGAAAAACAGTTATGTTTGTTTGTTTTCTTGTTTTTTTTTTTTTAATTTTTTGTTTTGGATTTTGGTGTTTCTATTTACTGACTATTCCAGTTTTGTTTTCTGCTGTTTTATTCACTCTTGTTGAGGCCATTCATTTGTATTTTCACTGTTTAATAATATAATCATGTGTTATCTGCGGTGGTGGTGCTGCGGTAGCATTGCCGCCTCACAGTAAGACATTGTCCTGTTCGATTCTCAGCTAGATTGTCTTCTGTGTGGAGGCATGCATGAATGGATGTACCTTTGTTGAAGGTTGTGCGTCAGGGCTGGCAACTTGGCACGTAAAAATCTACTGCCAATCATTAGCAGACCGGAGTTCCGCTGAGGCGACCCCTAACCTAAAAGCTGAAAGACACAACAACAACAAATAATATAATCATATATATATATATATATATATATATATATGTATGTATGTATGTATATATGTATGTATATATATGTATATATATATATATATATATATATATATATATATATATATATATATACAAACACACACACACACACACACACACACACACACACACACACACACACAGACACACATACATATATAGCTGTGTCAAGGCTTTCTGAGGAGACATTCTGTGACATCTTTAAGTTTCTGTCTGGAACTATGCAGTGTCCAGTGCCTCCACACTGTAGCTGATCTTGATTTCTGTCCAGTGGGCTACATAGATAATTAGTCAAACAAATAAATGTATTTTGTTAGGTGTATTATATTGGGAATTGGAATGAAATGAACATTTCCTATTGAGCACTACAAAATGTTTTAACAGTACTCTAAATTCCTGGTTAACAGGTGAATTGTCTAAGTTATTGAATCTGTGCCATGAAAGTGGGTATCATTATGAGATGATGCAGAAAATATGGATATAAACTTTGTATCTGAATGGAGATATAAGAAAATATTTTTTTAACAAAAAGGGTAGAAAGTGATTGTAATAGTCTTCTTGAGGAAGAATTAAGGTCAAAAAAGATTGTCGGAGTCCAAGTATGTCTGTGATATGCTTAAAGCCACATTGATGGTACCTTAGGCTAGGTGAGGGGAGGCATGCTGGTTAGGTAAGTTGCATCTGCAGCTTACCCAGGAAGTAAGATGGTACCTTAGGCTAGGTGAGGGAGTTATACTGGTTAGGTAAGTTGTATCTGCAGCTTACACAGGACGTAATGAGTAGGATAGGTGGGCATGTAGCCCCTGAGAGATGATACAAACATCTACATTTCTACCTCTACCTGATGCATGACAATTGCAAATACTCAGTTTCCTGGTTTGTTACACTAAGTGATTTTTGCATAGGTTAAAATGGAAAGACGTTTACAGAATACTGCCATCTGTAAATTTACAAGATATGTATAACTAATGCTGACAATGCTGTGTGAGCAGACTTGCCATATTTATCACTGTACCTTGCTGGAGTGTGCCTTTTAGGACAGTCTAACCAGCAGTAAACATGAAAATAACCATCTCCCCTTTGTCTTTACATTGTATTGTGCATATAAAATGTAAACAGTGCTTTAAAACTCTTCATATGATCGATTTTTGCTGACAAATTTTGGAAGATCAAGCTTGTCAGACAGCGGAAGAAAATAAAATATAAGCAAAAATAAGTGATACAGTGAATGGGTGAAAGGTACATTTTGTTCTGGCAGAAACATGGATGCTGGTGGTTTGACTATCTGAACAATGACAAAGGGTGTCAAAAACAGAATTACTGAGAAGTTCAAGATTATTTTATTTGTAATGTCCTAAGCACTTTACATGCCAGGTATACTAATATATATAAAACATACAGATAAAATAAAAAGTAAAAATTAACATTTCAGAAATACCTTTGGGAGAAATGATTTATGACAAGCTATTCTCTCTTTTTTTTTTTTAAATAATTATTTGTCCCCTCTCCCAGTAAATGTCATTCTTTCCTCTCTGTTCTCTGTTATATGACATTGACTGTTGGGGTCTATATTAGATACTTGGAACATTTGAAAGTTCGACTACCATATGGTCGACACTATATGATTGAACTTGCAAAAGTTCGAATATCTAATAAAAAAAAGTAAACTACACAAAACACCTACCTAAACTCTCTAAAAAGGGGGGCAAGCCCCCCTGCACCCCCCACCCCCCGTTCTTTAAATATACCAACTCCGAGATTGCACTGCAGTTTAGAAAAGGGGAATCTTCCCATTCTGTGCTGTACAGAGATCTCCGTTATAATGTTCGAACATTCAAAAATCTTGTCATATGTTTTTGACCATATGAGATTTGGAATTTTGAATGTTTGAATATTCAATATAGACCTGACTGTTGGAGAGGCAAGATTGCAATTCTCCGGGTTCTCGTATATAATATATTTTCATTTGCTCAAAAAACCTTCATGTTGACTGACAAGGATGGTACATTGATGCCTGCACCAAACCATTGTGAGTATATGCTTCAAATGGTCAGCTGGTTACTGCATACTGTTTGGTGGACTTGTGCTCCGGAGTCCCACTGACTGTAGAGTTGCCTTTCTGGGCCTTCTTCCATATGGCGCAGTTGTGATAGAATCTAGTTAACAGCCTCACACTGGTAGACACTCCAGCATCAGTCACTGATTTCCAGACTCGACCAATGTTTGTAAAAAAAATCACGTTTTCTCGGACAACCATGTCCAAAACCTGTGTACCCCAGAGCTGGTTATGTATCTTAAATGAATTTAATGCACAAAAAAGTGGTTAGTGCAGTAGATGTGGTTACAGGAGGGACTCCTTGCTGAACTCTGCTGGGGTCAGTGTATGACGTGTATTGTTTGTAAAAGTGCTTTACTAGACTGTCACTTGTTAACAGTAAGTCTGTATTGGAAAAAGTGACATATATGTTATCTTAATGAATTCTACAAAGGATGCAGAACTTTTTTTTTCCCCTAGTAAGTAGTTATTTGTTAAAAATGTCAAAACTGATATTTCTGAAGTGATGCATTTGCTTTGGTGAATGATCTAACATTGTGACTTGGTCTCCACATAAGGAATATTAGTCACATGACTGATGTCTACATATGTTTTAAAAAGCAATTTTTAAAAAATGGACGTATAGAAGCAAACATTTGCTGGTCATTTAAAACTACTGTCACTAAAAGAGATTTTATGCTATCCTGAAAAAGCAAAAGTGATGGAGATAATGTAGCAGTTTGTTTAAGTGGCATAATTCAATTACAAGAAGACATATTTTGTTGGGTATATGCTCTCAATGTTGTGATAGAAAACTGGTAAATCTATGCTGACAGAATTTATTTATTTATTGACATTTGTTGACCGGTAAAGTCTGACTGGGACAGGAGCCCCTTTTCAGTGGAGGCTTGAGGAGAAAAAGATCCACAATCACATTATGATTGCACAGTGTTTTACAAGAATTTACAAAATTTACAGAAATTGCAATATAATATAACAAATCGAGAAACAGACTAATAAATCGTGGAAAGTTACAATATCAGAGAGAAAAAAAGAGTAATTTATAAGATATATATATATATATATATATATATATATATATATATATATACACACACACACACACACACACACACACACACACACACACACACACACACACACGCACACTTCTTTTTGTAAATATTGAAATAAGTTGAAAGTTAAGAAAGGAAAATATCACTAGGGGGTAGTGTTAGGTTGAAGGAATTAATAAAGGAAGAAAGAACAGAATTGTTTAAAATAACTCACAGATCAAAAAGAGTTTCCTACTGGTTTTGATGGGTAAAGATTGGGGTAAGACAGAGGAAGGCTCAAGAATGGAGTCATACTGACACATTAATTATATTAACTGTGCCAAGAAGGTTTCACCATTGTGTGGCATAAAGTGTTCTAGACCACACAGGTTTTTGCGTGGTGTGGTGATACCACAGAAACCCATATCTGTATAATTTCAAGATATTCACTAACTGTCCAGCCATCACTTGACCAAGTGATTGCTCAGTCATCTGATCACTTCATCCCTCCATCCATCCATTTTCTGAAGTTTTTGTCCTAGTCAGGGTATCTGTGGCAGGAAACTGAACAGACAGACCCTAATCATTTTCCAATTTATAAAAGCATCTCCCAAGCTGAGAGGCAAGCACTCTTCACTTTGTTTTGGGTCTGTCCATGCACTCCAGCCAGTGATCTGTTCATGGTCAACATACCATAGAGGCATAACTCTAAAGCTCATAGTGGAAGATCTCTGGACAAATTCAAAAACATTAGGGGAGGGGAGGACAAAGACCCACAGTCAGGGACAGATTTTAATTATTGCTCTAATAAACTTAGGAAGTTTCTAGAATTACCTAGCATTAGCATGCATTTTCTGAAGGATATAAAGCCTGAAATCAAATGCCTGTCACACGTCTTGACTGCACTTTATTTTCAGAGCTATCCTTGATTTTGACTTAAAATCTAACTCTGTTTCTCCTAACCTCTCCCAAATCTGGCAAACTGTGGAAAAATAGTGGTGGCTTGCCCTTAATAAATAATGAAAGTAATCAGTTATAGACCTCCTTCACTTCGGAAAAGGCGTGCTAATTCATATTCTCTTATTCTGTCAATGTCTGAAGTTAATAATACTAATATTTAAAAAGTGTTGGTGATTATTTCTGGATTTGTCTCTCATTCTGGAGGTAAGAGCGTCACACTCAGCAGTGAATCCCACCATTGATCAGTCATCTGTACACAACAAAGATGCATACCTCTTTCCGTACACTGTTTCCCCTTTCCAGGTGCTGGAGTTACTGCCATGACAGCCATCAATCAGCTTTTAACCACAGTTACTTGCACTAGTTCATCTACTGAGGCCTTGAACAGGTCTATTCTGGTTCTACTTCCTTGAACAAAATAGGGGTATAGTAAATCTCTTCAGATATGGGAAGTTAAAATGATCTTGCACTGGTACTATATAAATTTTGCAGGACCATCTAAATTTTAATTTATATCCACCTCACAAAAAATTTACAATTATACCTTTTTGTGAAATGGATTAACAGATGAAAATTTTGTAGACTACCAGCACTTTGGCATAGAGGTTTAAAGCTCTGTCTACAGCCCAGACAACATGGGTTTGAATAGCGTCTTGGGCAACTAAGGCACTGGAAGGGAAAATGATTATCATGCCCAGGTATGCCCTTGCTTTGGAGGAGGCTACACTCTTGTGTGTACTTTATGGTTGCTCCCTGGAGGAGGCTGGGGATATGTGGGGAGGACATAGCCATAAGGGGACAGTAGGCTGGGGACATTAGTTGATTTGCCACTGAGGTGGGATGGTATGCCAGCATGTCTGCCTCAGATGTTCACAAGTATGTACAGAGTGTGAGGGGGAAGAGGATATCTTATAAAAAAAAAAAAAACATCCCTATCAGCAACAGTACACCGTACCTGAGTCCACGGTCTCTTTACTGGCCCTGGGCATGGGTTGAGTAGAGGCTGGAGGAAGCTGAGGCAGGGCAAGTAGACACAGAGAACAAGGAGAGGAGCTGGTGGCAACCAATGGTCAGCTGCAGGGAGCCCCCCCAAAAAAATAACTATAATAATTATGTAGACTGGCAGAATGTCTCCGGTTAAATGAGGGGTTGTTGAAATCTTAAGATACACTGCAGTATGTGGCATACATGATGAAAATGTTCAAAAAAGGTTATTATCTAAAGCAGACTTGGCCTTCAGTAAAGATTTACAGTCAATGTTTTTGGAAGCAGCTGGGAAACCTGTTACGAGAGGCTTTAATAAAGTGACTGCTAAATCTAATCACTGGGTAGCATGTTTACTGCATAATTTTATATTGTTAACATACTAGTTCACTTGAAGAGCTGTACTTTAAGGCCACAAGACATTTTGGAATCAATGGGTAAATGACCAGATGCCAAAGATAGGGTTAGGAAAGTATATGAAGGGATGGATGGAGCTGATGTGTATGCTTTGGTAATCCTTATAGTATAACTGAATTAGTCTATAAATGGTACAGAATTTGAACTTCATTAAGTACAAAATGTAGTGCTGCTGTCTCAGTTCCTGTTTCTTTAGTTTTTCTCACCTGGGCTACCTTCTTCACATACTCTGTATGTCCTCTATGTGTCCACACTGGTGTTTCTGCCACAGCCCTTGTGTGTGTGTGTGTGTGTGTGTGTGTGTGTGTGTGTGTGTGTGTGTGTGTGTGTGTGTGTGTATGCGTGTGTGTGTGTGCGCGCGCGCGCGCGTGTGTGTGTGTTTACCTGTCTGTGTGGTATCCTGTGATACAGTGGTGACCAATCCAGGATTAGATTTTCTGCCATGCACCACATAAGCAACAGGTTTGACTCCATTTTGAGCTTCAACTGAATTAAGCAGTAATTAAAAAAAAGAACAAATCAGTGAATCATGAAGAATCGTGGAACGATGGGTGTCATTCAAAAATAGATACTGCATACTGGGCAGCAGTATCTCCTTTTTATTTTATTTGTTATTACAATGATTAGTTTTATAAAGATTATTCACAAAAGCAAACGTATCGTTCAAGTAAATGGTGTTAAAACAGTCTCCAGATATATGATGAAATTGCCAAAGACATTTGAAGAAACAACATGGTACTTGCCTTTATATGTGTGAAGACAAGACAGAGACATTTGAACTGCACTGGTATATTAGTCTGTGTTGTAGTAGTATTTAATGTTTCTACCTCACAAAATGTGCTTCTGCAGTTCAGTTCTTGCCTGGGTTGCCTTCTGTGAGAATGTTCCCACAGTGTCTCTTTGCTTCTAGTTCCTCCCTTATCTCCAGGACATGAAATCCTTCAAAATGGCCACAGGTGTCTGTGTAGTATGTGAACAAATATTCTGTACTGGGCTGGTACTCCATCCAGAAAGGAAGTTAGTAGATAAAATGAAAACTAGGTGGGACATATCTGAGTCTCAGACTACACTGCAGTGAAGGCAGGATTGTCACCTATTGAAGCTTAAGTCTGTAACAGCCCTCTTATGGGTTACATAAGGATAGATTATAAAGACAGTCATGGAAGACTGCAAAGAAACTTTCAGGGCAGCCAGTAAGATGGTGAGGTCTGATACAGTGACAAGGAACTGCAGGCAACAGGTGGGATTCACAAACCCTTCCATTTAAACTTGAGTATTATTTATGGCTAAATGGAATGGAATAGGATTTTCACAGGTTATAAGTGGTTACTGAGCACTTACACCTTTCTACTTTACACAGACTTCAAGTAAACTGCCCAGTTCACAAAAAGATTTCAGAAATACTGAGATGTAGGTAATGCCTGGCACCACATAGTATCTTCTTCATGTACAGATACATTCAGAAGAGCATGCTGCAGTTGTCTATACAGTTACGGTGATTTTTTTCCACTGGCAGCATAAATAAATAAATGAAATTCTTTACTAGGCTGTACACCAAATACACATACTCTAAACTGTCATCACTGTATAGCCATGTTTTGTTGCTGGAGACAGTGGAAGTCTGGGAAAGGAAGGGCTGCAGTAAACCACAAGGTGGAGCTTAGTGCAATTCATCAGACTGTCTGATTAGTTATTCAAGAGGGTGCAATCTGGGTCCTTCTGTGTCAATTGTTCTTTACTATTAAGCACCGACTGATCAGCTCTGTATAAGTCAAAACTGAGTTGTGTGGTAAATTTTTTGAATCCAGCTAAACATACTTAACATTATCAAAGCTGATGCTGGACTATTTACAAAAACACTAATTTTTCTCATTAACACAGAGACCAACAGTCAAAATTGTAAGCTAACTGGAAATTGAAACCATGTGAAAATGTAAGACTCATTATCTTTAGATGTGCAAAACTGGAGATTTCAGGCATTCATTCCTAAGGCTGCAAACATAACACGAGTGATGACTTTGACAAGACTAACTGTTAAGATTAGTCGGGTCCCAGTGAAATGTGATAGTACAGTGTATAAGCATAAATGTATACATCCCTAAACATATGTCTGTAGCAAGAAAGATGATAAAATGTATACCCAGATGAAGACAGATGCTGAATGCATAGCCAGAGAAGGAAGGGTAATTTAGTTGTCTCTGCTAGCCATGATGAATGGCTATGGCTGTAGATGTTGATGGACACCTAACTATCCCATTTTTTTCCCAACATTGTGTCCGTTGTGGTCAGTGCCAGACATACTGAAGAAGAAGTCTGTGCTCAAGCAATATTTTGCAGCTGGACCTGTGTCAGCTGCTATACGAAGCCCAGGTAAACTACAGAGGCATGATGGATGTCTGATGTCATCCCTGCTGGGATAAAATGCTGATAAGGAAAAAAATAATGTAGTTTGAACTTAAAATAATAATGACAGGATTTGTATAGATGATGTTTTGAAGCATTACCTCACTAAAAAGAATGACGCCTTATTAATCATTGCTATTTTACTCATATGCATATAAAAATAACTTTTGTATGTGTACACATATACATTTGTTTATGACTGTGTATATAGAAGTACACACGACTTTCCCAATGATATCTCGAAAAAGTCAGGAACAAACCATTCGATCTGAACTGATAAAGAACACAAAATCTAATAAAAGAAACACATTAAAGATTTTTTTCTGCATGAGACAAAATTAGTTGCATCTCCGGGGTCATAGGGCTTGGACACTTGCACAAACTCTTTCTTATATAGTAAGTAAAGTGGGATAAAGTGTAGTATGTACTAGTGTGACTGCACGTACACAGACTTGTGCATTTGTGCACCGGTACGGTACCCAGGTGGTGCATACATTTCTACATGTGCAAGTGTTAGAAACCAAACATTGGAAACTCTTTCTGTTTCTGCATGCTTTTATTTATAATATATTGTATGTATATGCATTGTATATGCAAAAACACACTTTTAGATACATTCATACCCTAGACTGAATATTGAATGCTGTACTTGATTTTACACATGCAGAAAACTGTTTCTGTTTGTTTTCCCTTATTATGTTGTGCATATTTAAATATTAGCTAAATTCTTGGGAAACATTTTTTGTGCAGTAGTAGGAATAAGGAAGGAGATTAATTTCACTCATATGTTCAGCACTGAGGTTAGAAATGTACTTGCTTAGAAGTATAGTTCCTTATAATGTTCACAGACCATAACCTAGTACATCAGCTCCTAGTTCACAGATGTACTTTCAAAGAACCAACCTTGCTTAGAGGTAAAAAGGAACACTTCAGATGAGATTTCAAAGGACAGTGACTAGAATTTCCCTCCTCCTGATACTCCTTTTAAGCAGCTGCCTTGCAGGCGCCAGGGCTGCAAGTCTACGTAGATTGTTGCATTTCATTTCATCAGCTGGTTCAGCAAAAGCCACAGAGAGATGCAGAAGGCAAGGGTCTAAGCTTAGATCATGTTTACAAGGAAGCAGACCCAGTTCAGAAAAACAGGGACGTGTCCCTTCTCCATTGGAGTTTCTGCTCATGTAAATAAATACGTGGAATCCACACAGACATGCAAGTATGCTGCAGTTATAAAAATTACTGGGTGTACTGATGAACTGCTGGTGTTATTTGCATTGCTGACTGACTGTCTCAGGTACAAAAAAATCATTTAACAGACCTTAATGAACAAGGGAAACCTCATAGCAGTGGGATTTCAGGATTGAAGACAAGGCAACTTCTTTGCTTGTTTTATTGATGTGTGTGTGTGTGTGTGTGTGTGTGTGTGTGTGTGTGTGTGTGTGTGTGTGTGTGTGTGTGTGTGTGTGTGTGTATGTGTATGTGTGTGTGTGTGTGTGTGAGTGGGTGAGTGTGTGTTTGTGTGTGTATGTGCATCCTATAAAGATGTGCTTTCTTACTTTAGGTTTCCTCTCACTTCAAGGAGAAGCAGTTCTTTCTTTGCTGGAATCATCCATCAGAAAAAGTTAAGGATATGTAGATCTGAGTTCAGATATCTTGTGTGTGTGTGTGTGTGTGTGTGTGTGTGTGTGTGTGTGTGTGTGTGTGTGTGTGTGTATAGAGAGAGAGAGACAGAGAGAGAGAGAGAGAAAGAGATACATATAGATATAAGCAAATATACATATAAAATATACAAACGTGTATATGTACACATAAATGTATGTGTGCGCATTTCTGCACATGTAAATGAAAATAGAGTGAGAAAGGAGCACACATTTATTTATGTATATGTAATGAATTCCCTTCAGATGCAGTACCTAAAAATATCACACCTACAAATAGACTGAATGCAAACCCTATGTATAAAATTGCTACTTTATCACTAAGCTGCATCACTGACTAAGGATTTGTTACTTAATTGATGTTACCCGATTAGTTTTTGTCTTTTCAAGACCATGTGCTGTAAGAAAAATGTTAATGAAATGGGAATCAATACGAACTCACAGCTTCATGTTACTAAAAGGAAAGAGGAGGTTGAATGTTGCACACTTGCATTTGTATGCTACAGGTATTACTTGACATGGATAGTGAATCCATTTTATTGACTTTTTACTGCCACAGCTCCCAAAATCAGAAAAAAAACAAACCTTTTAAAAGTAAAACAAGATGCAATACATTATCATGTCCCATGTCACAAAAAGTGTTGTAATAAAATACATCTGTCCTGTATTTTTTTTTGCTTAAAGTTCGGTAGTAATGTTAAGCCAGTTTAAAAGAGCTAGCAATAGTTAAACAGCACTCAGTTTAAAGTATTCAGATTATGCATTTTTAGATGTTATTTAAATGCAAACTGAACCTCCATTCCTTCTTCTGACTTTCCTGACTTCTTGTTCTTGATACTACATTTCTGCTTATGAGTATGACATCAGTGTCTACTGTTGTGGAAAGTTTTTATACCAAATGTGAATGCATGATGTCATATTATAGCAAGATGAAACAAGAATTGTATAGGCTAGCACACTTTCGTGCAGTTGTCTTCCTTCCCTTTGTTCTGTTAAGAATCTGATGAAGTCCTTTGTATTTTCAGATGAAAGCACTTCATTTATTAAATATTTGTGTGGAGCCTGGTTTCCATGCTTCATTTTGTTTTCATTTGTTGGAGCTTTTTTGTTTTTAGTTAATAGAATAAGAAAAGTACCGTAAGTAGTATCAAACAGTTCAGAACAATATTTTCTTTAAAGGCTATGCGCTACTTCCCTGTAGTCCTAAGTTTGATTCCCTCAGTCTCCATTATCATAACTTGTGTGAATTTGAGCAACTCAAGTCAATACTTTCTGGACTGTATCACATGAAATGTATGTACGGTTTACTATCATAATTCCGACGTGCATCTTGTCGACACCACTGCAGCGAATGCAGGGGGGTCAAATGATGACAATGTTGAACCTGACATTGTCGAAGTACAAATCTCGCACCTATCTCGACCCATGTTAAAGCCCGTTTGGAGGTCGAATTCAAGATGTACTTTCGGCAGTGTCAGAGTTCAACATTGTCACTTTTGCACTTGGGAGTCTGAGATACCGGCATTCGACTGAATGCACTTCGGAATTATGATAGTAAACCGTATGTACAGCTAGTGGACCTTCCAGGTTAAATTTAATAAAAATGAACAATTGTATGAATTTTGAGGGGAAATGACATGACCCACATAGTTTTGTTATACATGTCTAATGCTTTCACTAGTCTTTTAAACAGTTACCACAGAGATAACTGCAAAAAAAAAAATCTGTAAACAGCCCATCTTTTAGTTTTTTTGCAAGTAAATCTACAGAATGTCTTTTTTATAACACATTTCCATGAGAGGTGGTGTAGACTGATGTCAAATGTCAATAGATGATGGTGTTTGGAAGGAAAAGTCTAATTCTGTATATATGGATCCATCATTCATTAGGTCTGTTAATCCAAACAGTAGCAGCAAGGACATTGAAATGACTACAGACTCCATTCGGTGCCTAAACTTGAAGAGGTGCTTGGACCCACACAGAAGGGATGTTAGTGGCCTAAACACCTTCATTACAAAATATTCCTTTCATATTATCATAGTACAGTCCATCCTCCCATCTCTGACAGGAAGAAACTGGATACAGTTTATTTTAACCTCCAAGGACACTTGCCTGCACATATAGACTAGCAGACTGTTCCTCCATTTCAGAAAGATTGACGGTCACAACCAATTCAGTTCCCTGCCATTTGGTGTCACCTCATCCCCCACTGATGTTTTCCAAATGGTAGTGGTAATAGTGATGGCTTATCTTTGCCTGAAGGGCATCAGAAGCTTTCTTTCCTGGGACGGCTGATTTCCAGTGTCATGCATCATGGACAGTCTCATCCAGGACTGGGCTTATTTGTTCTGATTATTCCCTTGGCTGAGCAGGATTGGAAACAATCTGGTAAAGTCACAGTTGTATCCCATACAGGAAATCATCTTCATAGGAGTCATAGTCCATACAAAAATGTGCGAAGTTTATCTGCCTTTGGACAGAATATAAAGCTTACTGAACATAATTTTATCCCTTGTCTCAAGTGCATTCAGGTGGGGGAGGATTGGACTTATGGCAGCCATGATATTTGCAATATCATACAATATATTACATGTGTGGGTCTTATAAGGGATCCTATGGTCTCAGTGATCCCAGCACAAGGTCTAGTTTGTCACAATTGCCAAGGTTTGCCTCAACAGTGTATTTTGGAGCTGGAGTTATGTTCTTCAGGGTAGCCCCCCCCCTTAGCTCTCCCTGCACATTTAGCAATGGTCACAGTGGTCCCTCAGCCTCAGTTTAGGTTGGGGCATTTCACCATGCAGACTGTCCAAAAGATGTGGTCTTTCCAAGAGTCATCCTTATGCATCATCATTCTAGATATGATAACAATCCTTTTGGAACCCCAGGTGCTCCAAGATGTCCTCCTTCCTGGAGTTCTAGCTGTTCACTCGGACAATATGGCTGTGGTCATTCTCAAAACTTCCCATACTTCTGGCAGACCAATTAAACCAATGAGCTGGACAGAGATTGTTTACTTTCTACCCAACATTTTGGAAATCAAAATAAATTAGTGGATATCCCTTCTAAAATCTTTACCCATATCCACAGAGTACTTCATTTGCTTGTGGATGTCTTCATAGTACAGCATGAATTCCCTTTGGTTAGTGTAGTCCCTGCATAACCGAGGAAACCCAGTAGACTGATTAAGATTTGACATGCTCACGGCCCCCTGGCATAAATAATGATTTCTCTTCAAGAAACCCCTTCACTGCAGAAAACAAGATACACGGAGTTGCTATACGGTTCTTGCAGTTCAGAAACCATAGTTACTAAGAAGAGGCTGATTTTGAAAGTTGAAGTGCAATGATTGATTGATTTATGCATTTCCATTTGATAACCTGCTAGGTGGGCTGGTTGAAATTACCATTTTCCACAGTTATACAACTTGTACATAAATGAAAAGATGCTGTAACAGTACATTAATTTAATTTTTAAGTAAATAAATACATGTTTACATTAATCATAACGCTAAGAATGACAGAATATGTAAAATTTTATTATCTGAGGAGTAACACAGAAATAGAAGTAGCCAGAGTCTTAGAACATAATTATTTACATTTGTATATGTATCTACATACCCGTTTTAGCAGTTGTATACCCATGACTGAATATATAGTCTATATTTACCATTTTAGTACATTAGATATTAAAAGATTGTGGTACAATGCCATCTTGCTAAATAAAGAGTCAGGAAAAAATGACCATGTACTTTTTTTAGAAGAAAGGATGCTTAAAAAGAGAAAGAGAGACCAAAAGAGAGCAGGAGAGAGAGGGTAGAAAAAGTCTGAGCAAAGAAAGATTATCAAATTCAATTGAAGATTTGTTTTATATGCCAGTAAAATGTTATGATACCATTTTTATTTGCTTATTATCATGCTTAATAAACATGTTTTGCTGTTTTCTCTTCTAGGTAAGTTGCTGTTTCATTTTATCATTCATAATGGATTACAATAATTGAAGTGCACTGCAATGAAGGAACAAAGTATACTGTGCTACATCAGGTCAGTGAAAAAAATGGTGTCACAGGTCTGCTTTTATTTCAAGACACCAAAGTTTGTAAACCCATTGTGTTTCCGTAAAATTTATGAATATTTTCAACCATTTGTACTGGGAAATACTTCTTTTGTGATGCTTCATAAATTGCTTTGTCCATTCATTTCATCTTACCAAGGAACAAAAACATTTAGGCCATATTCCTCAATACAGTACACATAAAAACACACACACACACAAGATGACATAGGGCAGTCACAGAGATATGATTATTACAAAAACACCTTTTTCTTTTTATTAGCTTTATTTTTACACACACCTGTGTTTGTGGATGTGTGGGTGCATACATATATATATATATCCCTGCATTCACCTGTATATTGTGTTTAAATTAAAGTTTAGTTTTGGATCATTTGTTTTTAATAAAGTATCATTAACATGAATTGTCATGTAGTACACTGTGTACTGTTGCATAAGGTAGTATTACCAGAGTACTTTGATCTATTTAAACTTAATTGTATCTAAGAAGTGGCTTGTTACATTTATATACGTGATTACCAGTTGTTTGTTCACTGTTGTGGTGAATAGCTTATGCCATGCTAAAATCTAAAGTCTCATGTTAATGTGACCTTGTTTATTTAAGAGAAACAGAAATAACAGTGTTTGCTAATACTTTCTGAAGTCCCTGGTGGTTTTGATTCCTAGTATAAAACAAGGGCCTTCCTTGAGTCCTCAGTTGGATTTATCGTTTCTACCAATAATAACTAACTAAAGTTTCAGTAGGTTCCCATGCTGGAGGATGTAGGATGTGTGCACAGTCATTCTGATATACAAGGAGATATCAGCTGACAGATGTGAGATATGCAAGTGCTTTCATCCACTGCACCTGCCTTTTCTTTTATTTGTGCTCAGTATCGATTTTGTTTGTGAGATTTTCTGCCTCACAGAGTATTCAAGTGTTTATGCAACAGTCAAATTACTGGGCAAGACCAGCATTGCATTACCTTTGTTATTTCATTGAAGAGCACAACATAAAACATAAAATTGTCTCTTTTTTTATTTGTTTATATGTTGATATATGTAATAAATATTATTGCTTTTATACAGTTGTTTATTGTCTTCCATAAAATTTACACAGGTTCAACAGTTTTGAAGATCTCAGCATGTCTACTTATAAGTTTAACAGTATTTTGACAAACAGTTTAGGCATTTCATTACCAAACTCTCTGCAACAGATGTTATGGAAAAGTCAACTGTTTTATTCCCAGTCACCAACACAATGAGAAAGTCTGCCTTCTCTATGAGCAAGTTAGATATCTCAGTACTGAAATCATTGCAAAAGGTATTCTGAGAAAATCAACAGGTTTCTCAACAGGCATTAGCAAAATTCAGTATTGTCAGAAGTTATTAAAAAATTGGCAGTAATTTAACGACACATTTTCATCAAATGGTATCTGTAAAATACATTTCTATAAAATGTATGGCTGTCGAATGTTTACATAATGTAACTAAATTATTAGTAGTCATGGGCAGTTGCTTTAGACAAGAGACAAATGCTAGGAAGGTACAAAAAGAAGATGACGTAACACCATCAAATGATACAAATGATTTGTTTATATTTCTAAGCAGCCAGTTCCAAACTCTGTAATTTGCAACCTGACATATTACTTTCTAAGTTATTTTTAGTCCTGTTTCAAATGGCATCTAGTTAACTGTGGTTTAGGAAAATAGTCTTACCAAAGACATACTGCTTCCACAACTGCTTCACACTTCCTGACTTCATTCTCAAGACTAACTAGTGATTTTTTACCCATCTCAAACAAAGGAACTGTTTTAAATCCAGAGCTTTTATTTCTCCCAGTACACCATTTCCCTTGGCAAAAGTTCTAAGTCACGTTAGATGCAGAGATAGTTTGTTTCTAATTCATGTTTGTTCATTGGAGTTTGTGGATAAATATATTACAAAGCACTATTTCCTACAAAATGTGCATATTTATAATGCATTTCCAAAAATTGAGCATGAAATAACTGGTACAAATGTACTCTGATCACTACATAGGAAGCAGATGCTTTCAGAGTTGTTGGCATAAGTCAGCCCCCTTGATGGAGCAGTATGGGCATATTTTGTGCTGTCAAAGGCACTGCAGTGAGAACAAATGTTACATGAAAACCGACATGAAATAGTTGTATGTGTGGCTACATGGCCTTGAAATATATTATTACAGAAAGTAAAATAAAATGAAACCCCAGAAACATGACCCACCTACTCCGTTTTCCTAATTGATGAGATACAAATCTTACTTAACCAATCATTTGTTTTTCCTGTTCTGTTTATGGTTGCCTTATGCATTCGTGAATTCTGTTACACAGGCTCTGCAGGAAAGCTGTACCTGTTAGGCTCTGCCATTTGTAAGTATGCTATCTGCTTGCTTACTGTTTTTGGGTTTGCCATTCAATAATAATAGGTATCATGTTGCCTAGGGTGAGAGGCTTTCAGTCAAATGTGTTACATGTTTATGAGGAAAGGACTAATATTTGTTTTATGTCTTTGGATTACTCTAGAACACTTATGACAAGTTACAATTGTTTGTGTTCTTGTATATGTATGCCTCACAAAGTTTAGTTTGGAGTAGGTGGTTGACAATCCAGAACAGTATGTGTGTGCGTGTGTGCATGCATGCGTGTGTGTGTGTGTGTGTGTGTGTGTGTGTGTGTGTGTGTGTGTGTGTGTGTGTGTGTGTCTAGATAGAGATAGAGGGTTATGGCAATGTAGTAATTTATGGATACATTTAAATAAATAGTTGATATGTCACAGAAAAATGGAGCTGAGACAGACTTTTTATTAAATGCCATCACTTAAATTTATCGGCTAAACCTGCTTCACAACTTTGATTAGAAAAACTAGGTTCATTTCTGGTTCAAGCTTCCGACTGGTTAGATTTTGTCAAGATTCTGAAGTGAATAGAAAAAAGTCACACTTTCTTCAGTTTTATACTAAGAAAGAAGCAAAACACCCAAGAGGTGGTAATGCAGATGGGGGGGGGGGGGTTGTAAACTGCACTCAGACTTAGCAGAGTATACACCTAATGCTGAGTAATACACTTCAGTGGGATATACAAAACGAATAGATTGTACTAAGGCACCTATTGTATCTTGATGTTTTTAGATTAATTTTCAAGGTCTGTACTTACTGTTTAAACTTCTACATGGATCTTATGCTGTAATAGTTTATAGTTGAATGTAATTGGCCAAATCCAGTCAGTATTCTTGTTACAGTTACAATAGGCTGTGTAGGTATGTCTGATGCAGTCTTGTTAAGCTGTGCTTAACAACTACTAGGTTTTAGGGTTTAATCTTGATCTTTGGTTATGTCTCTGTGAAGTATTACATGCTTTTTTGTCTGTGTGTTCCCTCTGAATGCCCTAGTTTTTCAACTCAGTATTTTTGTTGCTTGGCTATATTAAATAATCTTTGTATGTACCCATACCTTTGTGGCTTTGTTAATAGAACAGGGTTTAATAAAGACTGCTTACCCGATTAACAAGTAAATAAATAAAAAAGTGGGATATTATTGTAACAATTAAGTATCTCTGTTTTGCACTAATCTCAACAGTAGCCACTATCTGTTATTAATTACTTACAAATTCCTTAATGTTCCTGGATGACTTTTCATTGGTGCATTATTTAACATAGCGATCTTGAATTTTTTTTTCTGTTATTTTGTGTGACTGGTTCTGCCATTGTTATATCATCAGTCATATTACATCATATAACAGAAACATGAATAGAAGCACAAATGTAAAATAAATAAAAATAAATAAATATTAGTGGTAGAAATTAATGACTTGTGCCATGGACATTTGGAGATCATGTAATTTGAGCTTGCTGCCAGTGTTCCATGAATCAGAAAATCCTGTAGCATAATGGGGAAGCTGTGCTGCATTAGAAAAACCTGTAACTGAAGTCTGTCAGCTCTTCCTCAGAAATTAGAAAATCCCGTGCCAAAAGTCTAGCAGATCCCTTGTATAAATAAGATTCCATCACAAAAATTTGCGGTCTTGCTGTGGAGATTAAGAAGTACAGTTGAAGAATACAAGACCAGCTGAATAGTTATAATACCTAAAGCTTATTTTCAGTTTATTCCCGATAGTATACTTGGTGTCAGAAACCCCCTTTGCACTTAGAATAATTGATTTGCAAGGAATTTACAAACTTGCTTCAGGACATATGCTACCAGCTAGACCATTTGGCTTCAACCTGTAATTTGGGCTCTAACAAACAGTGGCCCATCTGCGATAACCATTAGGACTACATGCTGCAGGCATTAGAACTACTTGTTGGCTAAACAATTTTCAGGCTACTTTGCTTCCTTTTTTTATTCTTTATAAAACAAACATACTGCCTCTATTAAACTGTAATCTACTTACTTTACTTCTGAAAAACTCCTATTTTATCATAGTTAAATGACATGACAGCCTAACAATGTACACTTTTAATGTGCATCCATATCTGATTTGCAATACAAAATATCACAGTGTTTTAATTTATGTATGAAAAATTAATATCTTCTGTATTTTATATGTTTAAAAACTGTACAGCTTTTTCCCCTGTGCAGTGGAAAACTACTATCATATTGTATGTAGGTATTTGTAATGTTCTCTGAACTTTGTATCTGTAATAACTATAAATTTTCTAGCTGGATAGACTGATTAAGTGACAACTCATTATCCACCTTTGGCATAAAAGAAGGTTTTGAACAGAAAGACACTCTGTCCCTATGAAAAATCAAAAAAGGAGGGACTGCCATCAGGGACTGCAGTTCAGAAACCCTTCTTGCAGAGTTTAAAACAACTAATAAAACAGTCCTCCAGGTGGAGTGTTGCAAAGAAGAAGCAACAAGCTCAAAAGGAGCTGGAGTCAGCTTTTCAGGAGCAGAATTATGATCCCAAGAAGGTGGATTGGGTTGTCTTGGAGATCTAAGATGAAGGGCACCTTTAAGAAACTGCTTAACCTCAAACCTAGACGCCAAAGGAAGAGTAAGTGGCAGATAGGTAGAAATGGCTAAAAGGTGGGCTTTCATTAAAGAGTGAGCCAAGCCAGCATGCAGAATTTCACACAGATAGGAAATGACCAAAGGGAACCCCTCTGAAAAGGGGTCCTCATGATGTTTGAGACGCACAAAACAGAAAATCTCTTCCATTTGGACATGTATGATTTTCTGCTAGTGGGTTTCTTGGCCTCATGCAGGACCCTAAGCACACCCTCAGATAACTGGTGTTAGGAAGGAATCAGAACCCTATCACCCAAAGTTTCAATTGAAAAGTGGACAGATGTGGAGGATGGAGAGTTTTGTCCTGTGTGAGAAGATGTGGTGAGGTAACTTGTGATGATTGCTCCTGGCCAGGTGGAATAAGAGGGAGATCCAGTGCTGTGTGGGAAGAAAAGGGAGTCACCAGCAAGATGTCTGGAGAATCCTTACTGATTTTGTGAAGGACCCTTAGAAGAAGAGGAAATGGAGGAAAGACATACAGGAACATCCCTCTCCAAGAGAAAGACATGGTGTCCATCTTCCAAGCCAAAACAATTCAGGCTCTGGAACGCAACTGAGAAAGTTGCCTGTTCAGACAGGAAGCAAAGAGATCTACTTGAAGAATATACCATTGATGAACTATGTCCAGAAACACATTCCTGTGCAGCATCTATTCATGAGGCCATGTCCTGGGCCTGCTGAGAACATTTGTAAAATGTTGCACTCTTAGGGTATACAGACTACCTGTAGGGAGACCTTTAGGTTGACAGCTATTTCCTATGCTTGAAAGGCTAACCTGTAAAAAAGGTAAGACCTGGTGGCCTCCTCTATGTTGATATACCACATGACTGTGGTGTTGTCTGTATGAGCCTTCAAGGGAACTGGGGCCCAGAGTGCATGGAAAGCTTGAAGGGCAAAAATGAGAGCCCACATTTCCTTGATGTTGATGTGATCCACCCTCTGCTGAGGTGTCCAAAGGTCTTGCACCTTCAGAGTGCCTGAAACAACTCTCCAACCCAACTGAGGTCTCCAAAGGCCTTGTGCCTTAAGGGTGCCTGAAATTGCTCTTCAACGTAGCTCTGATGCTTCTGTAAAGAGCTTCTGAGATGGCTGAGGAGGATGAAAGGAAACAGTTGGCTTGAGAGATAACCGCCAAATCCACCAGTGAAATTCCAGTCTGAGACAAGAGAGTAGAGGAATAAAATGGTCCATTGGGTGGAAATGTTGAAGCCACATTGATTTTAAGTTCCACGGAAACATCTTCATATGCAGCATAGCCCAGGGAAGCATGAGGATAGTAGAGGTCATGAACCCTAGAGCACTGAGAAACTCCATGGCCAGAAGGGAGAACAGGGGAAGCAGGGACAGAAAATAACTTGTGTTGGACAAAACCTTGAAGGCAAGAAGAAATGCCAGCATAGGAACAGCTTGGAACCTGCAGTCTAGGAAAACATAATCCTGATATGGAGTCAGTATTGACTTCTGAAGGATGATCATGAACCTCAGGCTGTACAACAGAAGTTGGGTAAAATATAGCTCTTGAACCAGCTTAGAATGGAATGGAGTCTGAAATAAGAGGTTAACCAGACAGGGAAATATCTGAATGCCCTGATACCTGCAAAAGGTAACTACAGGGGATAGACATTTGGTATTCACCACTGGGGCTGTAGAAAGCCAAAAGGGCAAAGCAGAGAACTGAAAAATGAGAGGAAGAAACAGAGAAATGCAAATGTTTCCTGAACAGAGGGTAGATAGGAATGTGCAGAAAAGCACCCAACAGATATGAAACCAGGAAGGCTTGGGGAAGCAACAGAGGAAACAGAGGTAGAAGACATAGCATTTGGAAGAAAGGCACTATGAGAAAAAATGTTTAGAAAGGAAAGATCCAGGTCTCCAAGATCCCCCTTTCCTTGGGACCAGAAACATCCTGGAATAGAACCCCACACCCTTGTCTCTGCTGAACTGTTTGAATGGTAGTTCAGTCCAGCACACCTTGCAATACCCCTGGAAAATGAGGAGGCTGTTTTGCAGATGTTGAGGAATTCTGGAAAAGAAGGAAAGGACCTTCCAGGTCATAAAGTAGCCCTGGCTGATGATGATGAGAACCCAGGTGTCTGTGGTGATCAGCTGCCAAACCAGTAGAGAAACAGAAAGCCTGAGGGAGAAGGGAACCTGGCCAAGAGGAATGGAGAGTAGACAATCAAATGGTTGCAAACGTATTAGGCAAGGACTGATTTTGGGGCCTGGGTGTCTGAGTAGGCTTATCAGAAAAAAAAATACCTAGAAGCCTTCTTACCTTTGGAAGACTGTCAACACAAAAGCAGTAATAGTAGGACAGCTCTTCTAAAACTTGGGAATAGGCAAGACAAATATGTTTCAAATCTTTAATGACCTTTCCCTGATCATGCAAAGTCCTGAAAAGATCAGACGCAGCAGTACCAAACAAATTCTGGTTATCCAAGGGAAAATCCATAACTTTTGCTTTGACATCATCTAGTAAGATTGGAAGGTGAAGCCAGGAATAGAACCTGAGCCAACAACCCTAGAAGATGCATCTGTTGCATCATAACTGCATTGAATAGAATAATGGACAACCAGAGAAGTGGAACTGAGCAAAGAGAGAGATGAGGTTTTACCCTCAGAATCAGGCATATTAGGAACAATTTTTTCCATTTGGGAAAGAAGAGACAGAATGTGCCTTGTCATATGGGCCTGATAATTGATGGCCCTGAAGGCTAAGCTGGCAGAAGTGTACACCTTTTTCCTCCATCCTCTCCATGGCTTTACTGTCCTTATCTAAAGGAAGGAGCTTGGAAGAAGGCAATAGCCTAGAATGCTTATCTGCAGAAGCTGAAATCACTGCAGAATCAGAGGAAGGACCTGTATACAGGAACTTGCAGGCATCTGGCACTTTATAGACACTATTAGGTTTGTTTTGAGCTGGAGACTCAGAATCTGGTGTCAGGGAAACAGCAGAAAAGGTATCCAACAGAGCAGCTAACACAAGAGGGACAGCTGAAGGTTTCTGAGAGTTGATTTGTAACAACTCATAATACCTCTTCTGGACATCCAAAACTTGAGAGCAGTACCATTTGAAATGCTCCATCATGCGCACGACTGTATCACCAAAGCAAAGTTCCTCCAAAGGTGAATCAAGACTTACATATTCCTCTTCCTAAGATCCATAATCTAAAGGTGAAGGCAATTGGGAAGAATAGGCCAAGGAAAGAGCCTCAGAATCAGAATTTCTGTCCAAAGACTCTAGGTCCCAGCCCTCTTGGGGTAAAGGACCAAGGAGGAGCAGGAACCAAAACTCCCCTGAGGAGACTTCATTGCCATCAAGGCATTGAACAAGCCTTGAGTGAAGTCATAACATTCTCTCTGTGGATCCCTAGGAGCAGACACTACATGCTTAATTTTTTGCTTTTTTTTTTTATAGAGACATCTACTCTGACAAAACGCTGAGATTCAGACCCCTGCCTGGATTCAATTAAGGTATCCAGCACCTCCTTCCAAGCAAGATTCTGTGGAATCACCCTAGGCAATGAATGGTTCCCCTTCAATGTCCACAGCAGATGTTTACAAGGCCTCAGAGAATGGGCAAGAAGCAGGTTCTGTGCTGGCCTCTGAGATGGTCACAGCAGTAATGCTGGTCTGTCCTGTGGGTTGTCATTGACCTCAAGGGAGATGTCTAGTGGAGGCTGGACAGCAGCAGACTTAGGCCTAGGGTTCTTGGCTTTCTTCTTTAGTGGTGGCTGTACCTCACAGAAAGTGGATTCTACCATGGTACTGTGGGCTAAAAGCATGAGACATTCATGCTCAAGGTAAATGGAAAGTGAAGAAAGGTGACTACACAAGGTCTTGGGAACAAAAGCCTGACTGATGGAACACTGTGTGTGGTCATGGGATGTACGTAAGCAAAACAGGCACCTATCATTGTGGTCTTTATGAGGAATCTGCCTCCCACACTGACCTTTCCCTTTCTTGGATGACATGTTACCTGGAAAACAATATATGGAAAAGAAAAAAAAAACAATGGGGTACTTATCTGAAAAAGTAGACTCAGTAACTCCAGCAAAATGAAAGGTGTTCAGACTGATGTACAGCAAAATGTTTGGACTGGTGACAACTAAGTCCTGAATTGGTAGCATATGTATGTCACCTTTATGCCCTATGCTGATGCAGGGAGCTTATGGCTGACAGGGAGTAAAGGCTTTGGTATACTAGCCTGACTTTGGGTTATCCTTGGCAGGAGATCCTAGAGGTAAGGAATACTGCAACAGTAATATTGTAGGAAATCTACTTTGCAGTAACATAGCTTAGTATACTAACTTATTTGACTACCATCACAAACAAATCACATAAATTTGATGACCACTATTTATTTATTAATTTATCTTTGTTTACCGGCTGAGTCCAACTAAATGCATAAGGAAGGTAGTAGGAACAAAGAAATGTTATAATTGTTCTTGCTGCAATGATTTATATGAAGGTGACAATATATTTGTGCATGCTACGAATGGAGAAGTTTTTGCTCTAGAAACTCTTAACAACTTGTAATGTGCCACAAGTAGTCTATTTGGCTACGTGTACATTTTGTGCGTCATTTTATGTGGGTAAAACCACTAGAAAGTTAAGAGAGAGGATTGTAGAGCATAAATCTGATATAAGAAGAAAGATATTAACAAATGCGTTAAGTAAGCACATTGTGGATAAGGGTGAAAAGCATAGGTTTAAATTTAGGGTAGTAAGTACAGTGGAAACGGGCATAAGGAAAGGTGATATGAATAATATGCTAGAATTAAAAGAGTGTGAGTGGATTATTAGGCTACAGGCTGACGTAAATCCTGGTTTGAATAATGCTGTTAGCTTAAAACCTGTATTAATGAAAAAGCGAAGGGAGAAACTGTAAGTTTGAACTTGTATATATGTAGCTATTCAAGCAGAATATGTTTTTAAATGTACATTTTTTGTAAGTTTATGTGTATATGTATATATATATATATATATATATATATATATATATATATATATATATATTTATATATCTATATATATATATATATATATTTTTTTTTTTTTTACATATATATATATATATATATATATATATATATATATATATATTCTTTTTTATTATTTTTTTTATATATAGCTGTCTATAGTATATTAATATAGGTGCATATTTATGAAATGTATGTGTTATTTAAACTTTGTTATTTTACAATGGCATTTTATTCATTTAGTGTTTTTCATTTAAGACTTGATTATTGTTTAGTGTGATAGGTTGGCTGAAGCATGTGATTTAATTGTGTCTCCTTTTTAAATGATGGATAAGTATGATTACTTTATACTGATGAAGGGTGTAGACCCGAAAGCTTTATAATAAAGTGTTGGTATGTTATAGAGTAGGAAAGTAGAGTACCCAGAGAAAACTCATCTAAATACAGGAGAACATTCAGACACCGCACATTATCTTACAACTGCTTCCTAGGAAGTGACAATGCTATTCACTACACCACTGTATCACTCAATGATTGCTATACCTTTAATGAAAAGGAGTTCCGGAACATTAGCCAAAGACTGGTTTTCTTCTGCATTAGCTCTTGTACTGTCCTAAACCTTGCACTTTCCACCGGATAGCTTGGGCAAAGTGAAAAAGACAACCTTTGCTTACAACATCACTGAAATTCTGTTTAACACTTTTTGTAGATGCCATCTTGAAATCTGTGAGGATATATTTAACAGACAGTTGCAATTTGTACGATGTCAACAAGCTAAATACACACTCCCACAAATAGTTATACTCTTTGTATGACTTCTTCGTCATTAAACAGTAAATGAGAGGTACACATTTGCCAGTGTCACCACATGTTATAAAAGCATGTATTGTGTACAGTTGTCTACAAAAGTGAGCTTTAGTAAGGGAAATCCCATCCATAAACCATATAACACTCTCAGAGAAATCCTGTAGATTTTCCTTAGTGGTAAATACCAGTACATGTGTATTAGTGTGTATGTCAACCGTGCGTTCTTGTATGAATCTTCCTTGCTTGAGGCAATACTCAGTGATGTCTACTGTAGTTAGAGTAGTGGGTGCAATAGGATAGGTTAACATTTGTTTACGCCTCACCCTATCGACCTGGTGCAACATAGACCTACGAGAAGGTAAATGCACAGTACTTTCAACAGACATAGATGCAATAACATCATCAACAAGTAACGCTGGTGTATTCCTACAATATTGTGCTGTTTGTTTTAAGGTATGGCAAGCTGTGTATCGTTCCACTTCAGTTGGATCTGGAGCATGTTGGTGAGGGACAGACTTTAATAATGGTTCACCATCCGCTACACTAACACTAATAGTCCTGCTTTTACATTTCGAAACTAGCTTGTACCTGCAACACCAATAAAGTTTACTTTTCACAGTCCTCTCTAGATTGTACATATAGCCATCTCTGTGTAACATTTTCCTATGTTACTGTGAGATAACAGTTCTATACGTGTTACCTATTATTCCGGGATAGAATTGCGAAGTATCAGCCATGGCTTATATGCCTTTGCAGTGTAACGCACGACATAGCTTGTTTTCTTACGTGATTTATAACACATTCAGAGTTTACTTCCAGGTAAGCATGTTATGTATTATACCATTTACAGAGTAAATATATATACCTTTTTCATGAGATGGTGTATAGTACTCTGTTATACATCGTTAAAGTATGCTTTACTTATTTATTATAAAGAAGCATTCCTGGATGTAAGACACAGTATGTTACTGGTTCTTTCGGGCCAAGTATAATTCTTCGAGTAATATATTTACAATTATATCAGCTTTCGCTGGTTCCTTCCCTCGATATTTTGGTGCCAATTATTAGGTGTTCGATCATATCAGCTTTCGATAATGTGATATAGACGCTTTTTTTGCAGGGGCTTCACCCCCTCAACCCCTGCTAATTATATATACTACACTGAAATTGCACAATCCCCAGGATAATAGCATATCTCCCTATCCTGAGACTGTTGATCTCACACAGTAATTAACCATTTGCATATGTTAGCAAATGTGGGTCGACAATAGACAGGTTGACCACCTAGAATTTTGACTCATATGTATCAGATGAATGGATCTCTTCCTCTCCCTCTTGCTACTTGCGGTGGTGCAGCGGTTAGCGTTGCCGCCTCACAGCAAGAGGTTCTCCGGTTCGATTCTC
Source organism: Protopterus annectens (assembly GCF_019279795.1). Taxonomy (NCBI): domain Eukaryota; kingdom Metazoa; phylum Chordata; order Ceratodontiformes; family Protopteridae; genus Protopterus; species Protopterus annectens. Next base: position 1,014,860,098 of record NC_056748.1, on the reverse strand, counting down.
AGCTGGGGTACCTTCTGTGCGGAGTCTGCATGTCCTCCCTGTGGTTGCGTGGGTTTCCTCTGGGTGCTCCGGTTTCCTCTCACATCCCAAAGACATGCTGTAGGTGGATTGGACACTCTAAATTGGCCCTAGGCGTGTGTGTGTGTGTGTGTGTGTGTGTGTGTGTGTGTGTGTGTGTGTGTGTGTGTGTGTGTGTGTGTGTGTGTGTCTGTGTGTGTCTGTGTGTGTGTGTGTGTGCACCTTATGTGGAAGGTTGGGCGCCAGGTTGGCAACTCGACACTGTAAAACTCCACTGCCAATCATGAGCGGACAGGTGATCTGCTGTGGCGACCCCCAACTGGGAAAAAGCCAAAAGAAGAAGAAGATATATATATATATATATATATATATATATATATATATATATATATATATATATAAAATGTGTGTGTGTATATGACATTTCCTTATATACTCAAAATGACAAACTAGACGTGATCACACATGAATGCCAGAAAAACATTCATTAAACATTTTTTATGGGGGCAGGGGCAAGTCCTGCCTGTACTCCAGCATCCCTTACTAATTTTAGATATGTATACCAACTCTGAGATTGCACTAGAATGGGAATGGGCAAATTCCCCAATCCCACTGTGCCACAATCTTGAGCACTAAAAAAGTTGTGGTGCAATCAGCTGAGTTTCGCTGTGCTGTATTAGTTGTTTTTTGTTCAGCAAATAAGCTGGGGCTGCTCAGGGCATGCCCCCACCCCAAAAAAATGTATTTTGTATATATCTTTTGTTTTATTACAAAATGGTAACTTTAGCATTATCGTTACCACTATTTTTACTGATATCAAAATATTGCACATGAGCAAAGTTCTAAAACCTCCTGAGCTCCATTTAAAGGGAAAACAAACTGAAATTAGCTCATTCTGTTTGGTGGACTGTTTACATAACAGCCCAGCATTATGCCTACTCCACACTAGTGATAAGATAATCACGCTTTATCACAGTTCTTTTTGCATTCTACAGAAGGCAGAATTATTAGTAAAAAGGGTCTCATTGGGTCTCATTGGGCTGCAATATAAAGCAGCGAGGAGCCATTTCTATTGGCTCAGGCTCCCATAGATGATGGGCTCACACTGAGGCAGCCTGAAAATGAAAGTAAAAAAAGTAATGAGTTGAAGTGACGCTACGACCCATGTGCAAAAACGGGAAAAGGGGTTGTGAAAAGATGGATGGCTGGATTAACTGCTGCAGTACGAGTGTAAGCGCCAGAGTTTAGTTAATGACATTTTTATTTATTTATTTAAATAGTTAAATCAAATTTTATTAAATTATTTAATTAATTTATTTAGCTAATGATATATTTACTTTGTAACTAGCTCTACATTTCCCACTTATATAGCATGCAGGAAGGTAAGTAAATTATTGTATATGTGTGTGTGTGTGCGCATGTGTGTGTGTGTGTGTGTGTGTGTGTGTGTGTGTGTGTGTGTGTGTGTGTGTGTGTGTGTGCGTGTGCACGTGTTTGTGTGTGTGTGTGTTTTTGAGGGGGTCAGTTCATTGTAAAGTTTGGGTTATTTGAGGGGGTCAGTTCATTGTAAAGTTTGGGTTATTTGAGGGGGGGTCAGTTCATTGTAAAGTTTGGGTTATTCTGAGTAATCAGTGAGGCATTAAAACATTATATCAACTTCTTAGTTTTTAAAGGCAGCATATGTCCCTGATTTTGTTTTTTTGTCACTCATTAAGAATTCTGCTTGATTCTTGAGGTAAGAAGTTGGGAGGTATGTGGAAAAGGAAAGGGTTACAAGCAATGGATTGCAGTCGGTATTCGGATAGCAGTAAGATGAGAAGACATGTTCCTTTGTGGCAGTTAATTTATATATTTATTTATCCGCATGATCACAGACTATTTTCTGGGGGTATACGTCATACAAATGGCTGTAACTGGCGGTGGTCACATTTGCGTGAGTGTGTGTGTGTGTGTGTGTGTGTGTGTGTGTGTGTGTGTGTGTGTGTGTGTGTGTGTGTGTGTGTGTGTGTGTGTTTGTGAGTTTAAAATTATGTGTGTGGGGGGCATAGATGCTCTCAACTATCTCTAATTTCACAGAAAGTGTCCGGTTTTGCCTCATATTTTGGCTTGGTCTTTGTGACATTTGTAGTTTCAGCAAAAAGCAGACAAGACACACTAATCCACCAATGGACATAAGTTTAATGTCAAACCAAGAAATAAGCACTTTCATCTCTGCTCATTCGGAGACTTCATCAGATAAATACAATAACACAAGAACAGTATTTAAAACCATTTTCAAAACAACACCCCCCCAACAACCTATCACAAAGTCAGTTATCTGAGTAAATCTACTTAAAGGGACATTACTCAATGTGCAAAAACACATACAACCATACCAAAGGTTTGTTAAACCATGTATATTAAAACTATATTGATAAATTAAACCCTAAAACATGGCAGCATTACATTCAACGCAGACTAAACCGAAAAGTGTTATTCCTAACAGGGAAGTGAATTGTAGCAGGGAAGTGAATGAGAGTGATGCCACACATGCCGTGCACAGCGTTGGACAGGGGCAAGATCTTCAAATTAGTTTGGAATGTATTCTAGCACCTAATACTGCTTCACTTAATATACGGACACAATCAGAGCATGTTTCTTCTAATACAAGAGCTAACAAGGATGTTCCTATATTTAATGAATTGCTTTTCTCTAATTTAAGCTTTTCAACTGAAAAATGAGTAAGTGCAGAAAATTACCATGATAATTTAACCAAACTTGATAATTTACTTTTAAAAATAAAAATACTGCAACTTGATAATATTTATTTTAAAGAGCCTCCATTTATGGCGGTTCCTTACGAGTTTGGTTTCCAATTCATTATTTCATAAAGAACTGTTACGAATGTTCGATCACCATGGTTTTGAATACACGGAGCTTGTCATTAAGCATAATGACAAATTAACTGATTGCCTGAGTAGAGAGGCTACTGAATTGGATGTGCTAATTGTAAATGACTCACTACATGACGCTAACAAATATGATTATTCTCGGGTTTTTAAAAGCATAGAACAACAGTTGGTGAACATTAAAAATAGGAAATTGAAAAAGATTGAAAGAGACAGGATTGGCTATGACCATAATATTGCCTATCCTGAACCCCCCCGGGTCTCAAGGTTGGGGTTAGGGACAGCATCAAAGGGATATGAATATTGACTGTGCAGGTTTTTTAAACATGGAAAAATACCCTCCGAGATGATCTGAACAACTGAGAGAAAGAAATCTCAGGGAGAACCATGTCCAGGAACTACAATATTTGAACAGGGATGGGGGGAGTTTGAACAACATGAGAGGGAACCTGAGGGGGAATTTTCAGGGGCGGAGATGACTCTTGGAGTTAACAGTCTTTTGTATGAATCGGACACAACTTCACCATAAATGTCTTTACACCTGAATTCCAAAGGGGACTTTAAAGTATTTAATTATTCATCAGTGCCTATTGATGTTTTGGATTGTGATCTCTTTGTGAGAGGACTTACATTTGTTCCAGAAAAATGTTATGACATGGGGTAACTTCAATGGACTTGAAACATTATATTAGGAAACTTAATATGAGTATTATGTTTCATGGTATAGATTCTACAATGAATCCCCTTAATGTGTCAAATACATTCAACCCCCCAGTATTTTCCTCTTTACAGCTATTTGCTCAATTATCTGAAATTGATATTTGTAATGCAAAATGTGATAAAAAGGTTAACTTAAAAGAAGGAGAAGTTAAGAAGCTGAGGATGTTATGTAATAATCAAAAAATTTGAATCATGAAACCAGATAAAGGGGGGGGGGTATTGTGATTATGAATACCCTCGACTATAATAGTAAAATGAAGGAAGTTATTGATGGGTAAGACATGTTAAATCTTCATTAAATGAATTAATAGTGCATATAAGAAGGTGAAGGGTTATCTGCAAGATTTGTTTATTGAAGGGAGTATTTCTGTTGATGAATACAATTTTTTGAATGTGTCCCATCCAAGAACCCCCGTGATTTTTGGCCTGCTTAAAATCCATAAAGACCTCTCACACCCACCCATGTGACCAATTGTAGATGCAAAAGGGTCTTTAACACACCATTTGGCTAAATTTCTTGATGTTAGGTTGAAATATTTTGTAAAGAGTGAACCCAACCTATGTAAGGATTCATGGGATATTTTAAATAGAATTAACTCAATGGAATATAAAGATCAAAGTGTATTTATCATAATTGATGATAAAGATTTAACAGTTATACCCCATGGTCTAGGCATGGAATGGTTTTGTGAATACTTATTTGAGAAAGGGTTCCCACAGACTCTTATTAATACTTATGAGCATTTGATGGAATTGGTATTAACTAATAACTTTATTCTATTTGAGAAAGAAACATTTTTACAAGTAGAATGGGTGGCTATGGGATCAGTATGTGAGGGGCTTTATGTAAACATAGTTATGTTTCAATGGGAGAAAAAGTATTTATATGGTTCTCCATTTTTTTAGACATTGTCAGATGTATATCCATTTTTTGGATGACATCTTCATTTATTGAAATGGGCCTGAGGGCGAAATTGACGTTTTCTCAGAATATATCAACCAAACTACTTCCTTTTTATGTTTCACATACTATTTCAACAAAGAAGAAATTTCATATTTGGATGTAAGGCTTACTAAGGACACTACTACTAAGGGTTTTTTTTATCCCAAATATATAGAAAGGAGACATATTTTAATAGCTTTTTGCACTATGAGAGTGCACAGCCATATAAACAAAAGAGGCCAGTTGTCAAGGGACAATTTGTTAGAGCAGCCAGGATGGTTTGAGGTTTTTCTAGATGAGTGTGAAGTGTTGAAGGGAATGCTCACTAAAAGAGGTTACCCAACGAGTTTAGTGAATTAAATTATGGTTGAGGTTATTAATAAACATGAAAGAGGGCATTTTCTCCCCCTCCTGATAGGACCCCGGTCTACTTTTAGTATAAATGTTAGTCTAGATAGTACCATATTACAAAGTAATAGATGCCTTAATGAAGGTTTGGGAGTGGGTACTAAGTTTTTTTCAGTGCACATTCATTACAACCTTCAATAAAAATAGTAGACAGATTGCTGATATTTTGTTTAAACATTGGGCTAGTCTGCCGAGTGACAAAGATATAAGGGACTGTGTGGCTGAGAAAAGAAATATAGTTTATTAGAAAGGAAATAATTTGAAAGGTATATTAGAATCTAATGAGAGAAGTCAACAACAGCGAGCGGTGAAAAATGTGGAGCTTGTTCCAATTGCCCCTATATGTTAGAAGGAAATCGTGTTAAGATTAATAAAATGGAGGTTAAGTTGAATAAAAAATTATTTTGTTATACAGAGAGGATAGTGCATTGCACATTATGCTCATAATGCCCCTGTTTTTACATAGGCAAAACTGAAAGAAAATTTAAAAATAGCATGTATGAACATCTCAGAGACATTAAAATTTAAAAAAGAAACAAATGCTTTGACCAAGCATTGTATGGAAAGACCTGGCCATTCTTTTAAATGTATTATACCTGATGTCCTTGATTTAGATGTAAGATGGGGGCCGTGGACACTTCTAGAAAAGAAGGAGTTGCTATGGCAGACACATTTAATACAGCACACTGGCCGGGTTTAAACTATCTCCTCTCCATTTCTGTCTTTTAAAACTTAAAACGCTTGAGAGATAATGTGTGTGTATATATATATATATATATATATATTTATATATACACATCCCTTTGGTAAAACTTTCTTGGTGAAGCTTTTTTGTATATATTAGTAGTTTATGTATCTAACTTATATGTATATATGTAAAACTTTCTTGGTGAAGCTTTTTTGTATATATTAGTAGTTTATGTATCTAACTTATATGTATATATTAGTGTGTGTGTGTGTGTGTGTGTGTGTGTGTGTGTGTGTGTGTGTGTGTGTGTGTGTGTTTAGAATTGTTTTAGGGATTAATTTATCAATATAGTTTTAATATACTTGGTTCAACAGACCTTTGGTATCATTGTATGTGTTTCTGAACATAGAGTAATGTCCCTTTAAGTAGATTTACTCAGATAATTGACTTTGCTTGTGATAAGTTGAGTTGGGGAGGTATTGTTTTGAAAATGGTTTTAAATACTGTTCTTGTGGTATTATATTTATCTGATGAAGTCTCTGAATGAGCAGAGACGAAAGCGCTTATTTCTTGGTTTGACATTAAATTTCTGTCCGTTGGTGGATTAGTGTGTCTCGCCTGATTTTTGCTGGACTACCTGTTTTTTTCATTTGTTGGTTTGCTGTTAGCACACATTGGTAGGTTCATCAGAAAAGAACACAGTAATGCAAACCCTGTTATTCTAGAAACTTTCTAAGTAACAGAAATGTCTATCACTGATTTTGGTTCTTTTTCCCAATTTTATTTTTCAGGTTTTTCCTTACTCCTTGGGCTAAGTGATTGAGAGATATGTGTCAATGTATATGTGTGTGTGTGTGTGTGGGGGGGGGGGGGTACATTGGCTTAGACAATGTATTCTGACAGTATTGAGCCAAGAAGATGCATTTCTGTGTGGTAATTATTTACACATTTATTTAGATATTTTAGTTAGTTGGTTTACGTATTTACCTGGTTAGTGTACTGATCACAACAGACCATTTGCAGGTACATTTGATTTCAATTTTCTGAGCTTTGCATCTTCGTATTAGTGGCTGTAACGGATGATCATGTGTATAAGTTTGTGAGGCAGGGACATAGATAATTTTGACAGCCCCTGATTTCATAAATGTCTTTGATTTTGCTTCACATTTGGTCTTTTCTTTGTAATCTATGTTTTTTAAAGCAAATCATTGAGGACTGTAGTCACTAAATATTGACAGATGTTCTGAACTTCAGACTTAATAGCATTAAAAATGTATGTTACTGCAAATCCTTTTATTTCTAGAAATATTTTACTTATATAATAGCAATATCTAATCCTGATTTTGGCCCTTTGTCCACCATTATTTTTTAGTTTCCTGCTTGACTCTTAAGTTAAGGTTTTGCATTGTATTCAGACAACAGTGACCTGATAAAGATGTGTTCATGTGTGATAATTATTTATATACTTACTCATTTGAATGATTTCAGTCAAACTTCTCACATGTAATTTCACAGTCATATGAGGGGCTGTAATTGATACGTGTGTCTTCATAGTTGGTTTAAAATAAAATTGCTGTGGCTATTTGTTATTGACTTATCATATTACAATCTCATTTCTGAGGTGCTGAGGTGAATCCAGTCAATACATTTCATTTTAATTGCTGGGTGAGGGCTGTTGTTGAATACAATTTACTAACCCTATTGTCTTTTAGTCACTTTAAGGAGTCATTATTCTGGCTTTGCAGAATTGGTGTGCATTAATGTGAAGCTGGCTGAAATACTTTACTGTATGTATATGTGTGTGTGTATACATACACACACACAACACACACACACACACACACATATATATATATATATATATATATATATATATATCTAAATGGGTTACCCTCACATCCCCTAAAGCTCATTTAACTGACATTCATTTGACTGAGACCAAATGACTGACACTTCACTTCCCCTAAAGTTCACACATTGGTGGTTGTTGGGGGGCATAGCCCCCACCTAGTTTGGTTTTACTGAAAAATATAAAACCAAAAGCAGAGAATATAAAATCAAACAAGTATCTGTGCCCCCACCCCCACCCCTAACTATATATACTAACTCCAGGGCCGCACTACAGTGGGGAAAATGACATATTCTTTTTACTTGCCTTACAGTGCTCTACACACTGCCAGCACTATTTGTCAGGGAAATTAGTTTTAGGGGAAGTGAAGTGTCAGTCATTTGGTCTCAGTCAAATGAATGTCAGTCAAATGAGCTTTAGGGGAAGTGAAGGTAACCCATATAAATATA